>NC_048581.1:4610002-4672502 GCF_013265735.2 Oncorhynchus mykiss | reverse complement strand
TCAGATTACACAGATCCACAAAGAATTCGAAAACAAATCCAAATTTGAAAAACTCCCATATCTACTGGGTGAAATACCACAGTGTGCCATCACAGCAGCAAGATCTGTGACCTGATTGCCACAAGAAAAGGGCAACCAGTGAAGAACAAACACCATTGTAAATACAACCCATATTTATGCTTATTTATTTTATCTTGTGTCCTTTAACCATTTGTACATTGTTAAAACACTGTATATATATAATATGACATTTGTAATGTCTTTATTCTTTTTAAATGTTTAATTTGTTATTGTTTATTTCACTTGTGTTTATTATTGTTTCACTTGATTTGGCAAAACATATGTTTCCAATAAAGCCCCTTGAATTGAATTGAATTGAGAGAGAGACAGTAGAGAGAGAGAGAGAGACAGTAGAGACAGTAGAGAGAGAGAGAGAGAGTAGAGAGAGAGACAGTAGAGAGAGAGAGAGACAGTAGAGAGAGAGAGAGACAGTAGAAAGAGAGAGAGACAGTAGAGAGAGAGAGAGACAGTAGAGAGAGAGAGACAGTAGAAAGAGAGAGAGAGAGACAGTAGAGAGAAAGAAAGAGGGGGAGACAGTAGAGAGAGAGAGAGAGAGAGAGAGACAGTAGAGAGAGTGAGAGAGAGGGGGGAGAGAATGAGGGGTCACACACACACACACAAAGCCACACACAGCCACACACACACACACACACACACACACACACACACAAAGCCACACACAGCCACACACACACAGTGCTACAAGGCGTAATATGATACTCACTGCTGAGCTTGCTTCTGTGCCAATTCCTTTGTCTTCTCCTGGAACACACACACTGCAATTAGAAGCTCATCAATGATTTAACAGGTGGATCTTATGTTCTCTCTCTCTCTAACTAGGTCTGTCTTACCTCTCTGTAACTTTACACAGAAACACACACACACACATAAACACACACACACACACACACACATACACACACACACGCACACACACACACACACACACGCACACATAAACACACACACACACACATACACACACACACACATATACACACACACACACACACACACACACACACACACGCATACACACACGCGGTCTTCTAGCCATCATCGATCCACTTTTCATTTTCCATTTGTTTTGTCTTGTCTTCCCATCCCATCCTTACATGTTGTGTATTTAACCCTCTGTTCCCACATCCTTACATGTTGTGTATTTAACCCTGTGATCCCCCCATGTCCTCTGGTCCCATGTCCTCTGGTCCCATGTCCTCTGGCCCCATGTCCTCTGGTCCCCCCTTGTCCTCTGGCCCCATGTCCTCTGTTCCCATGTCCTCTGGTCCCCCCATGTCCTCTGGTCCCCCCATGACCTCTGGTCCCATGTCCTCTGGTCCCATGTCCTCTGGTCCCCCCATGTCCTCTGGTCCCATGTCCTCTGGTCCCCCCATGTCCTCTGGTCCCATGTCCTCTGGTCCCCCCATGTCCTCTGGTCCCCCCATGTCCTCTGGTCCCCCCATGTCCTCTGGTCCCCCCATGTCCTCTGGTCCCCCCATGTCCTCTGGCCCCATGTCCTCTGGTCCCCCCATGTCCTCTGGTCCCCCCATGTCCTCTGGTCCCCCCATGTCCTCTGGTCCCATGTCCCCTGGTCCCCCCATGTCCTCTGGTCCCCCCATGTCCTCTGGTCCCATGTCCTCTGGTCCCCCCATGTCCTCTGGTCCCATGTCCTCTGGTCCCCCCATGTCCTCTGGTCCCCCCATGTCCTCTGGTCCCCCCATGTCCTCTGGTCCCCCCATGTCCTCTGTTCCCCCCATGTCCTCTGGTCCCCCCATGTCCTCTGGTCCCCCCATGTCCTCTGGTCCCATGTCCTCTGGTCCCCCCATGTCCTCTGGTCCCCCCATGTCCTCTGTTCCCCCCATGTCCTCTGGTCCCCCCATGTCCTCTGGTCCCCCCATGTCCTCTGGTCCCCCCATGTCCTCTGTTCCCCCCATGTCCTCTGGTCCCCCCATGTCCTCTGGTCCCATGTCCTCTGGTCCCCCCATGTCCTCTGGTCCCATGTCCTCTGGTCCCCCCATGTCCTCTGGTCCCATGTCCTCTGGTCCCCCATGTCCTCTGTTCCCCCCATGTCCTCTGGTCCCCCCATGTCCTCTGGTCCCATGTCCTCTGGTCCCCCCCATGTCCTCTGGTCCCCCCATGTCCTCTGGTCCCCCCATGTCCTCTGGTCCCCCCATGTCCTCTGGTCCCCCATGTCCTCTGTTCCCCCCATGTCCTCTGGTCCCCCCATGTCCTCTGGTCCCCCCATGTCCTCTGGTCCCCCCATGTCCTCTGTTCCCATGTCCTCTGGTCCCCCCATGTCCTCTGGTCCCATGTCCTCTGGTTCCCCCATGTCCTCTGGTCCCATGTCCTCTGGTCCCCCCATGTCCTCTGGTCCCATGTCCTCTGGTCCCCCCATGTCCTCTGGTCCCCCCATGTCCTCTGGTCCCCCCATGTCCTCTGGCCCCCCCATGTCCTCTGGTCCCCCCATGTCCTCTGGTCCCCCCATGTCCTCTGGTCCCCCCATGTCCTCTGGTCCCATGTCCTCTGGTCCCCCCATGTCCTCTGGTCCCATGTCCTCTGGTCCCATGTCCTCTGGTCCCCCCATGTCCTCTGGTCCCATGTCCTCTGGTCCCCCCATGTCCTCTGTTCCCCCCATGTCCTCTGGTCCCCCCATGTCCTCTGGTCCCATGTCCTCTGGTCCCCCCATGTCCTCTGGTCCCCCATGTCCTCTGTTCCCCCCATGTCCTCTGTTCCCCCTATGTTCTCTGGTCCCCCCATGTCCTCTGGTCCCCCCATGTCCTCTGGTCCCCCCATGTCCTCTGGTCCCCCCATGTCCTCTGGTCCCCCCATGTCCTCTGGTCCCCCCATGTCCTCTGGTCCCCCCATGTCCTCTGTTCCCATGTCCTCTGGTCCCCCCATGTCCTCTGGTCCCCCCATGTCCTCTGGTCCCATGTCCTCTGGTCCCCCCATGTCCTCTGGTCCCCCCATGTCCTCTGGTCCCATGTCCTCTGGTCCCCCCATGTCCTCTGGTCCCCCCATGTCCTCTGGTCCCCCCATGTCCTCTGGTCCCCCCATGTCCTCTGGTCCACCCGTGTCCTCTGGTCCCCCCGTGTCCTCTGGTCCCCCCATGTCCTCTGTTCCCCCCATGTCCTCTGGTCCCATGTCCTCTGGTCCCCCCATGTCCTCTGGTCCCCCCTTGTCCTCTGGTCCCCCCATGTCCTCTGGTCCCCCCATGTCCTCTGGTCCCATGTCCTCTGGTCCCATGTCCTCTGGTCCCCCCATGTCCTCTGGTCCCCCCATGTCCTCTGGTCCCCCCCATGTCCTCTGGTCCCCCCCATGTCCTCTGGTCCCCCCATGTCCTCTGGTCCCCCCATGTCCTCTGTTCCCCCCATGTCCTCTGGTCCCCCCATGTCCTCTGGTCCCCCCATGTCCTCTGGTCCCCCCATGTCCTCTGTTCCCCCCATGTCCTCTGGTCCCCCATGTCCTCTGGTCCCATGTCCTCTGGTCCTTGTCCAGAACACGTTTGTCTGGTAGAGGTTCTTAATAAATCCTACTTAGTCACATGTGACACATGATATCAGATATCAGCCTTCTCTAAGCATAGGTCTTAGTAAGAATCCACATTAAGAAGGTTGATAGCTCTAAAATTCCTAGGTTCTCTCTCTCCTTTTTTAGGCATCACCGATATCAAAGCCTCATTAAAGGTGTCCGGGAAGGAAGACATTTTAAATTGACATTGAGTGATTGTTCTGTTTTCTCTGACCTCTCAATGAGATCTGCATAATTAATCAGCTGGCTAATCGGACAAAAGACCTCAACAATCATTAAACCACGACATCATTCGTTTACCTGACTACAATAGACTTAGGGTACACCCCAAATGAACCCTATTCCCTATATAGTGCACTATTTTTAGACCAGGGACCTATTCCCTAGTTGACTATAACACAGGAGAGAAGGCTGCTGTTAGCTCACTAACACTGTAGGTGACTATAACACAGGAGAGAAGGCTGCTGCTAGCTGTTAGCTCACTAACACTGTAGGTGACTATAACACAGGAGAGAAGACTGCTGCTAGCTGATAGCTCACTAACACTGTAGGTGACTATAACACAGGAGAGAAGGCTGCTGCTAGCTCAATAACACTGTAGGTGACTATAACACAGGAGAGAAGGCTGCTGCTAGCTCAATAACACTGTAGGTGACTATAACACAGGAGAGAAGGCTGCTGCTAGCTCAATAACACTGTAGGTGACTATAACACAGGAGAGAAGGCTGCTGCTAGCTCAATAACACTGTAGGTGACTATAACACAGGAGAGAAGGCTGCTGCTAGCTGCTAGCTCAATAACACTGTAGGTGACTATAACACAGGAGAGAAGACTGCTGCTAGCTCAATAACACTGTAGGTGACTATAACACAGGAGAGAAGGCTGCTGCTAGCTCACTAACACTGTAGGTGACTATAACACAGGAGAGAAGGCTGCTGCTAGCTGCTAGCTCACTAACACTGTAGATGACTATAACACAGGAGAGAAGACTGCTGCTAGCTCATTAACACTGTAGATGACTATAACACAGGAGAGAAGGCTGCTGCTAGCTGCTAGCTCACTAACACTGTAGGTGACTATAACACAGGAGAGAAGACTGCTGCTAGCTCACTAACACTGTAGGTGACTATAACACAAGAGAGAAGGCTGCTGCTAGCTCACTAACACCGTAGGTGACTATAACACAGGAGAGAAGACTGCTGCTAGCTCACTAACACTGTAGATGACTATAACACAGGAGAGAAGGCTGCTGCTAGCTGCTAGCTCACTAACACTGTTGGTGACTATAACACAGGAGAGAAGGCTGCTGCTAGCTCACTAACACTGTAGATGACTATAACACAGGAGAGAAGACTGCTGCTAGCTCAATAACACTGTAGGTGACTATAACACAGGAGAGAAGACTGCTGCTAGCTCAATAACACTGTAGGTGACTATAACACAGGAGAGAAGGCTGCTGCTAGCTGCTAGCTCACTAACACTGTAGGTGACTATAACACAGGAGAGAAGACTGCTGCTAGCTCACTAACACTGTAGATGACTATAACACAGGAGAGAAGACTGCTGCTAGCTCAATAACACTGTAGGTGACTATAACACAGGAGAGAAGACTGCTGCTAGCTGCTAGCTCACTAACACTGTAGATGACTATAACACAGGAGAGAAGGCTGCTGCTAGCTGATAGCTCACTAACACTGTAGGTGACTATAACACAGGAGAGAAGACTGCTGCTAGCTCAATAACACTGTAGGTGACTATAACACAGGAGAGAAGGCTGCTGCTAGTTCACTAACACTGTAGGTGACTATAACACAGGAGAGAAGGCTGCTGCTAGCTGCTAGCTCACTAACACTGTAGGTGACTATAACACAGGAGAGAAGGCTGCTGCTAGCTCACTAACACTGTAGGTGACTATAACACAGGAGAGAAGGCTGCTGCTAGCTCACTAACACTGTAGGTGACTATAACACAGGAGAGAAGGCTGCTGCTAGCTGCTAGCTCACTAACACTGTAGATGACTATAACACAGGAGAGAAGGCTGCTGCTAGCTGCTAGCTCACTAACACTGTAGGTGACTATAACACAGGAGAGAAGGCTGCTGCTAGCTCACTAACACTGTAGGTGACTATAACACAGGAGAGAAGGCTGCTGCTAGCTGCTAGCTCACTAACACTGTAGATGACTATAACACAGGATAGAAGGCTGCTGCTAGCTGATAGCTCACTAACACTGTAGGTGACTATAACACAGGAGAGAAGGCTGCTGCTAGCTGCTAGCTCACTAACACTGTAGGTGACTATAACACAGGAGAGAAGGCTGCTGCTAGCTCACTAACACTGTAGGTGACTATAACACAGGAGAGAAGGCTGCTGCTAGCTCACTAACACTGTAGGTGACTATAACACAGGAGAGAAGGCTATTGCTCGCTCAGAGACACTGTAGGTGACTATAACACACCCTCTCTCTGTCTAACCCCTGAACCCTAACCCTCTCTCTGTCTAACCCCTGAACCCTAACCCTCTCTCTGTCTAACCCCTGAACCCCAACCCTCTCTCTGACTAACCCTAACCTCTACTCTACTCTGTCTAAACCCTCATGTGGATAAGAAGTTGAAGGTATACCACAAGTTCAGCATCAGCTAAGATTTGAAACCATTCAGATCATGTAATCTGATAAATTCCCCTCAGCAAATCAACCAGAATAATGATCTTAAACCGTCAAACAAAGGCCTTATTATTAGTGATGTGCACTTCGTCAACGACTAGAGCTT
Source organism: Oncorhynchus mykiss (assembly GCF_013265735.2). Taxonomy (NCBI): domain Eukaryota; kingdom Metazoa; phylum Chordata; class Actinopteri; order Salmoniformes; family Salmonidae; genus Oncorhynchus; species Oncorhynchus mykiss. The sequence continues at coordinate 4,666,144 of NC_048581.1, read as the reverse complement.
TTAGATTTACTCTTTTAAACGACTCCAGAGTCATGATTCATTTTACCGACTCCAGAGTCATGATTCGTTTTACTGACTCCAGAGTCATGATTCGTTTTTACCGACTCCAGGGTCATGATTAGTTTTCACCGACTCCAGAGTCACGATTCGTTTTTTTCGAGTGGCTCGTTCATTTTAGTCGTTTGTTTGACCTGACGGCAGCAATGAATTCTTCAGCAGCAGGATTAATACGCGCTCCTCCGGCTCAGAGGCTCCAGAGACTCAGAGACTCCAGAGACTCAGAGACTCAGAGACTCCAGACTCAGAGACTCCAGAGGCTCCAGAGACTCCAGAGACTCAGAGACTCAGAGACTCCAGAGACTCAGAGACACCAGACTCAGAGACTCCAGAGGCTCCAGAGACTCAGAGACTCCAGAGACTCCAGATACTCAGGGACTCCAGAGACTCAGACACTCCAGACTCAGAGACTCCAGAGGCTCCAGAGACTCCAGAGACTCAGAGACTCAGAGACTCAGAGACTCCAGAGACTCCAGAGACTCAGAGACTCCAGAGACTCAGACACTCCAGAGACTCCAGAGACTCAGACACTCCAGAGACTCCAGAGACTCCAGAGGCTCCAGAGACTCAAACACTCCAGAGACTCCAGAGACTCAGACACTCCAGAGACTCCAGAGACTCCAGAGGCTCCAGAGACTCTAGAGACTCAGAGACTCCAGAGACTCCAGAGACTCCAGAGACTCCAGAGACTCAGACACTCCAGAGACTTCAGAGACTCAGACACTCCAGAGACTCAGAGACTCCAGAGACTCAGACACTCCAGAGACTCAGACACTCCAGAGACTCCAGAGACTCCAGAGACTCCAGAGACTAAGAGACTCAGAGACTCCAGAGACTCAGACACTCCAGAGACTCCAGAGACTCAGAGACTCAGACACTCCAGAGACTCCAGAGACTCCAGAGACTCAGACACTCCAGAGACTCAGACACTCCAGAGACTCCAGAGACTCAGACACTCCAGAGACTCAGACACTCCAGAGGCTCCAGAGACTCAAACACTCCAGAGACTCCAGAAACTCAGACACTCCAGAGACTCAGACACTCAGACACTCCAGAGACTCAGAGACTCAGACACTCCAGAGACTCAGACACTCCAGAGACTCAGACACTCCAGAGACTCAGACACTCCAGAGACTCCAGAGACTCAGACACTCCAGAGACTCAGACACTCCAGAGGCTCCAGAGACTCAGACACTCCAGAGGCTCCAGAGACTCAGACACTCCAGAGGCTCCAGAGACTCAGACACTCCAGAGACTCAGACACTCCAGAGACTCAGAAACTCCAGAGACTCCAGAGACTCAGACACTCCAGAGACTCAAACACTCCAGAGGCTCCAGAGACTCAAACACTCCAGAGACTCCAGAGACTCAGACACTCCAGAGACTAAGACACTCAGACACTCCAGAGACTCAGAGACTCAGACACTCCAGAAACTCAGACACTCCAGAGACTCAGACACTCCAGAGGCTCCAGAGACTCAAACACTCCAGAGACTCCAGAGACTCAGACACTCCAGAGACTCAGACACTCCAGAGACTCAGACACTCCAGAGACTCAGAGACTCAGACACTCCAGAGACTCAGAAACTCAAACACTCCAGAGACTCCAGAGACTCCAGAGACTCCAGAGACTCAGAGACTCAAACACTCCAGAGACTCAGACACTCCAGACACTCCAGAGACTCCAGAGACTCCAGAGACTCAGACACTCCAGAGACTCAGACACTCCAGAGACTCAGAGACTCAAACACTCCAGAGACTCCAGAGACTCAGACACTCCAGAGACTCAGACACTCCAGAAACTCAGACACTCCAGAGACTCAGACACTCCAGAGGCTCCAGAGACTCAAACACTCCAGAGACTCCAGAGACTCAGACACTCCAGAGACTCAGACACTCCAGAGACTCAGAGACTCAGACACTCCAGAGACTCAGAGACTCAGACACTCCAGAGACTCAGAGACTCAAACACTCCAGAGACTCCAGAGACTCCAGAGACTCCAGAGACTCAGAGACTCAAACACTCCAGAGACTCAGACACTCCAGACACTCCAGAGACTCCAGAGACTCCAGAGACTCAGACACTCCAGAGACTCAGACACTCCAGAGACTCCAGAGACTCAGACACTCCAGAGACTCCAGAGACTCAGACACTCCAGAGACTCCAGAGACTCAGACACTCCAGAGACTCCAGAGACTCAGACACTCCAGAGACTCCAGAGACTCAGACACTCCAGAGACTCAGACACTCCAGAGACTCCAGAGACTCAGACACTCCAGAGACTCCAGAGACTCAGACACTCCAGAGACTCAGAGACTCAGACACTCCAGAGACTCAGAGACTCAGACACTCCAGAGACTCAGACACTCCAGAGACTCAGACACTCCAGAGACTCAGAGACTCAGAGACTCAGACACTCCAGAGACTCAGACACTCCAGACACTCCAGAGACTCAGACACTCCAGAGACTCAGACACTCCAGAGACTCAGACACTCCAGAGACTCAGAGACTCAGACACTCCAGAGACTCAGACACTCCAGAGACTCAGACACTCCAGAGACTCAGAGACTCAGAGACGTGCTCCGACCACCAACAGTCTGTCATGAGGGGAAATACATGCTGCGGCAGGCAGCATAGAGAAGAAAAAGATGTTTACAACTGATCATTGATCGCATGGCGCAAAAAAATGAATGCAATTAATGGATTATTGAATGTTACGATGGACGCAGCTTTGGTGGAGAACCAAAACATACACAGCCTCTGCTCAACAAACTCAAACTCTAAGCCTTTGTCTCCCGGGTGGAGCAGTGGTCTAAGGCACTGCATCTCAGTGCAAGAGGCATCACTACAGTCCCTGGTTCAATTCCAGGCTGTATCACAGACGGCCGTGATTGGGAGAGCCATAGGGCGGCGCACAATTGGCCAAGTATTGTCCGGGTTTGGCCGGGGTAGGCCGTCATTGTAAATAACTATTTGTTCATAACTGACTTGCCAAGTTTAAATAAATCATAATTTAATACCGCAGTTGGCGAAGGTCCTAATCACACTGGCGGCAGTCAAGCATTCCGCCAAGAGTCGTTCACAACGAGACTTCGTTTCAAAGGTATCAATAAATAATCGTATTTGTGTGCCTTGCAATCACAAACGCACAATGTTTGGAGCACATCTTGTGTGTAACCTCTCAGTCATAAAAGACAGCTCCAATAAGCCCCCTGTGGTGAACGAGAGGCTTGCAGAGTCATGATTCTGTCCAGGTTATAGATTATCGTTCGCTGGCAGGAGGTCCTACGTGCTCTGGGCATTACTGAAACAAATTAACCAAATGAGTCGAAAGATGTGTTATTTTTGTCTGAGTTGAACAGATCCGAGTCAGTAGCTTCCATCACTTCTTAATGAAAGTTGATCTATTGTTTCTCAGGACAAGTAATAACATGCCTCTCTCCACCTAAACCCCTCCCTCTCCCTCTAGGCCCCTCCCAAACCCCTCCCTCTCCACCTAAACCCCTCCCCCTCTCCACATAAACCCTTCCCCCCTCCCACCCCTTCTAAACCCCCCCCCTCTCCCTCTAGGCCCCTCCTACCCCTTCTAAACCCCTCCCTCTCCCTCTAGGCCCCTCCTACCCCTTCTAAACCCTTCCTCCCTCTCCACCTAAACCCCTCCTCCCTCTCCACCTAAACCCCTTCCACCCCTTCTAAACCCCTCCCTCTCCACCTAAACCCCTCCCTCTCCCTCTAGGCCCCTCCTACCCCTTCTAAACCCCTCCCTCTAGGCCCCTCCTACCCCTTCTAAACCCCTCCCTCTCACTCTAGGCCCCTCCCACCCCTTCTAAACCCCTCCCTCTCACTCTAGGCCCCTCCTACCCCTTCTAAACCCCTCCCTCTCACTCTAGGCCCCTCCTACCCCTTCTAAACCCCTCCCTCTCCAACTAAACCTCTCCTACCCCTTCCAAACCCCTCCCTCTCCGTCTAGGCCCCTCCTACCCCTTCTAAACCCCTCCCTCTCACTCTAGGCCCCTCCTACCCCTTCTAAACCCCTCCCTCTCAAACTAAACCTCTCCTACCCTTTCCAAACCCCTCCCTCTCCCTCTAGGCCCCTCCCTCTCCTACCCCTTCCAAACCCCTCCCTCCCAGTCTAGGCCCCTCCCTCTCACCCAGGAGACGGTCTGTATGCATCGTACTATCTTCAGCAGCAATTTGCCGAAGCAGCCTGGTGGGAAGGCGGAAGCAGAGTGCTGTATGCAGAGACACAGCAGGTAGGCAGGGGCTAACTTGTGGTCGTCTCCGCCCGGCTCGATCAGAGACATGATCCTGCTCACCAGGGCGTCCTCGTGGGCCTGACGGAATTAAACGATTCAGTTCAGTTAAACTCAACTGAATAAACATTGGGGCAACTATTCCTGGACTTCCAAAGTGACATCACAGGATAAATACATTCACTGATTCCTTTATTTACCTGTTCAAAGTCCAGCTGTAGGCGTCTCTTCTGGTTCTGTCCCGCCAAGATCGTCGTTACGACACCTGTCCCCCCCGCTCCTCCGCCTTGGGGTTTCACCAGGTGCGGTTTGAAACTGCGCCTGGCGGGGGGGCCGGTTTGGGAGGACAACGCCCCCCTGTCCTTTAACAACGAGCCACACGTCTTACAGGTCCCCCCCCCCTCCGTCCCTCCTTCCGTCTCCACCCCCCCTCCCCCAGCCTCGTACAGCTGCCCCAGGGTTCGGAGGCGTGCCAGCGTCTGGGCGGGGAGGGGTTTGGCACCCGTTGGGTCCTTATACAGGAAGATGTAGTGGGCTCCGAACGACAGGAGGTCGCCGTGGCGGAGCTGGGTGGATTGCTCGCACCGGGAGAAGTTGACCAGGACCGTCGCGTGGGGGATGGGCTCCACGGCAACGCAGGAGCGGTCGTCCCCGGTGACTGCGGCGGCGGCTGCTGAGGGGTTGTTGTTGTTGTTGGGGGTGCTGCCATGGCGACGGGGGGCAGGGACCCGGTGGAGGCGACAGTGGAGTGGCAGGATGTCAGGAGAGGACAGGCAGATGTTTGGACGGGCTGACGGGGTCTCCTGACCCACAGTGTGCTGCTCTCTGTTCAACAGGTACACCAGGCAGTCCTGGAATATATAGCACAATATATACACAGTGTGCTGCTCTCTGTTCAACAGGTACACCAGGCAGTCCTGTCTGTCTGTCTGTATCATATATCCCAACATGCATCAGTCAGGTAGTGTAGTTGGTACCTGTCTGTCTGTCTGTATCATATATCCCAGCATGCATCAGTCAGGTAGTGTAGTTGGTACCTGTCTGTCTGTCTGTCTGTATCATATATCCCAACATGCATCAGTCAGGTAGTGTAGTTGGTACCTGTCTGTCTGTCTGTCTGTCTGTCTGTATCATATATCCCAGCATGCATCAGTCAGGTAGGGTAGTTGGTACCTCTCTGTCTGTCTGTCTGTCTGTCTGTCTGTCTGTATCATATATCCCAACATGCATCAGTCAGGTAGTGTAGTTGGTACCTGTCTGTCTGTCTGTATCATATATCCCAGCATGCATCAGTCAGGTAGTGTAGTTGGTACCTGTCTGTATCATATATCCCAGCATGCATCAGTCAGGTAGTGTAGTTGGTACCTGTCTGTCTGTCTGTCTGTCTGTCTGTCTGTATCATATATCCCAGCATGCATCGGTCAGGTAGTGTAGTTGGTACCTGTCTGTTGTATCCCTGCAGCAGCAACAGGTGAGGGGACTGGTACAGGGAATGTCTCACCCCTCCTCCCCCCGCTCCTCCCCCCTCTCCCTCCTTCCTCCTGGTCGTGGCCCCCCCTTGACTCCCCCTCGTCCTCAGAGGTCCCGGCAGGGTGGAGTAGTAACGCTTCGGCTCGTCTGCACCCCCCAACTGATTAGTACAGGGGACACATCGGTTTCAATTAGCATAATAATATATATACAAATCTAATAACATTTAACAATTAAATCAGACATATTCCATGATTACATTCAATAATAATAACAATATATAACAGAATATATATATATATAGGGTTTGATTAATATAATAACAATATATAACCGAATATATATATATATATATATATATATATATATATATAATATATATAGGCTTTGATTAATATAATAATATTTAAGCCTCAGACACAGTCATTAATAGCAATACCCCAGTGAATTAGTTGGAGAAGGTTTTAATAATTATAATGGATGTAATTAACATAATATAACCCAACATGTACAGCTCCTGGAATAGAGCCAGCTAGCTGGATAGTTATATAATATAACCCAACATGTACAGCTCCTGGAATAGAGCCAGCTAGCTGGATAGTTATATAATATAACCCAACATGTACAGCTCCTGGAATAGAGCCAGCTAGCTGGATAGTTATATAATATAACCCAACATGTACAGCTCCTGGAATAGAGCCAGCTAGCTGGATAGTTATATAATATAACCCAACATGTACAGCTCCTGGAATAGAGCCAGCTAGCTGGATAGTTATATAATATAACCCAACATGTACAGCTCCTGGAATAGAGCCAGCTAGCTGGATAGTTATATAATATAACCCAACATGTACAGCTCCTGGAATAGAGCCAGCTAGCTGGATAGTTATATAATATAACCCAACATGTACAGCTCCTGGAATAGAGCCAGCTAGCTGGATAGTTATATAATATAACCCAACATGTACAGCTCCTGGAATAGAGCCAGCTAGCTGGAATAGAGCCAGCTAGCTGGATAGTTATATAATATAACCCAACATGTACAGCTCCTGGAATAGAGCCAGCTAGCTGGATAGTTATATAATATAACCCAACATGTACAGCTCCTGGAATAGAGCCAGCTAGCTGGAATAGAGCCAGCTAGCTGGATAGTTATATAATATAACCCAACATGTACAGCTCCTGGAATAGAGCCAGCTAGCTGGATAGTTATATAATATAACCCAACATGTACAGCTCCTGGAATAGAGCCAGCTAGCTGGATAGTTATATAATATAACCCAACATGTACAGCTCCTGGAATAGAGCCAGCTAGCCGGATAGTTATATAATATAACCCAACATGTACAGCTCCTGGAATAGAGCCAGCTAGCTGGATAGTTATATAATATAACCCAACATGTACAGCTCCTGGAATAGAGCCAGCTAGCTGGATAGTTATATAATATAACCCAACATGTACAGCTCCTGGAATAGAGCCAGCTAGCTGGATAGTTATATAATATAACCCAACATGTACAGCTCCTGGAATAGAGCCAGCTAGCTGGATAGTTATATAATATAACCCAACATGTACAGCACCTGGAATAGAGCCAGCTAGCCGGATAGTTATATAATATAACCCAACATGTACAGCTCCTGGAATAGAGCCAGCTAGCTGGATAGTTATATAATATAACCCAACATGTACAGCTCCTGGAATAGAGCCAGCTAGCCGGATAGTTATATAATATAACTCAACATGTACAGCTCCTGGAATAGAGCCAGCTAGCCGGATAGTTATATAATATAACCCAACATGTACAGCTCCTGGAATAGAGCCAGCTAGCTGGATAGTTATATAATATAACCCAACATGTACAGCTCCTGGAATAGAGCCAGCTAGCTGGATAGTTATATAATATAACCCAACATGTACAGCTCCTGGAATAGAGCCAGCTAGCTGGATAGTTATATAATATAACCCAACATGTACAGCTCCTGGAATAGAGCCAGCTAGCTGGATAGTTATATAATATAACCCAACATGTACAGCTCCTGGAATAGAGCCAGCTAGCTGGATAGTTATATAATATAACCCAACATGTACAGCTCCTGGAATAGAGCCAGCTAGCCGGATAGTTATATAATATAACCCAACATGTACAGCTCCTGGAATAGAGCCAGCTAGCCGGATAGTTATATAATATAACCCAACATGTACAGCTCCTGGAATAGAGCCAGCTAGCCGGATAGTTATATAATATAACCCAACATGTACAGCTCCTGGAATAGAGCCAGCTAGCTGGATAGTTATATAATATAACCCAACATGTACAGCTCCTGGAATAGAGCCAGCTAGCTGGATAGTTATATAATATAACCCAACATGTACAGGTCCTGGAATAGAGCCAGCTAGCTGGATAGTTATATAATATAACCCAACATGTACAGGTCCTGGAATAGAGCCAGCTAGCTGGATAGTTATATAATATAACCCAACATGTACAGCTCCTGGAATAGAGCCAGCTAGCTGGATAGTTATATAATATAACCCAACATGTACAGCTCCTGGAATAGAGCCAGCTAGCTGGATAGTTATATAATATAACCCAACATGTACAGCTCCTGGAATAGAGCCAGCTAGCTGGATAGTTATATAATATAACCCAACATGTACAGCTCCTGGAATAGAGCCAGCTAGCTGGATAGTTATATAATATAACCCAACATGTACAGCTCCTGGAATAGAGCCAGCTAGCTGGATAGTTATATAATATAACCCAACATGTACAGCTCCTGGAATAGAGCCAGCTAGCCGGATAGTAGTAGTAGTTATAATAGTAGTAATAGTAGTAATAGTTATAATAGTAGTAATAGTAGTAACAGTTATAATAGTAGTAATAGTTATAATAGTAGTAATAGTAGTAATAGTAGTAATAGTTATAATACTAGTAATAGTAGTAATAGTTATAATAGATATAATAGTAGTAATAGTAGTAATAGTTATAATAGTAGTAATAGTAGTAATAGTTATAATAGTAGTAATAGTAGTAATAGTTATAATAGATATAATAGTAGTAATAGTTATAATAGTTATAGTAGTAGTAATAGTAGTAATAGTAGTAATAGTTATGATAGATATAATAGTAGTAATAGTTATAATAGTTATAATAGTAGTAATAGTTATAATAGATATAATAGTAGTAATAGTTATAATAGATATAATAGTAGTAATAGTTATAATAGATATAATAGTAGTAATAGTTATAATAGATATAATAATAGTAATAGTTATAATAGATATAATAGTAGTAATAGTTATAACAGTAGTAATAGTAGTAATAGTTATAATAGATATAATAGTAGTAATAGTTATAATAGTTATAATAGTAGTAATAGTAGTAATAGTAGTAATAGTTATAATAGTAGTAATAGTAGTAATAGTAGTAATAGTTATAATACTAGTAATAGTAGTAATAGTTATAATAGATATAATAGTAGTAATAGTAGTAATAGTTATAATAGTAGTAATAGTAGTAATAGTTATAATAGTAGTAATAGTAGTAATAGTTATAATAGATACAATAGTAGTAATAGTTATAATAGTTATAATAGTAGTAATAGTAGTAATAGTAGTAATAGTTATAATAGATATAATAGTAGTAATAGTTATAATAGTTATAATAGTAGTAATAGTTATAATAGATATAATAGTAGTAATAGTTATAATATAAATAATAGTAGTAATAGTTATAATAGATATAATAATAGTAATAGTTATAATAGATATAATAGTAGTAATAGTTATAATAGTAGTAATAGTAGTAATAGTTATAATAGATATAATAGTAGTAATAGTTATAATAGTTATGATAGTAGTAATAGTAGTAATAATAGTAATAGTTATAATAGATATAATAGTAGTAATAGTTATAATAGATATAATAGTAGTAATAGTTATAATAGATATAATAGTAGTAATAGTTATAATAGATATAATAATAGTAATAGTAGTAATAGTTATAATAGTTATAATAGTAGTAATAGTTATAATAGATATAATAGTAGTAATAGTTATAATAGATATAATAGTAGTAATAGTTATAATAGATATAATAGTAGTAATAGTTATAATAGATATAATAGTAGTAATAGTAGTAATAGTTATAATAGATATAATAGTAGTAATAGTTATAATAGATATAATAGTAGTAATAGTTATAATAGTTATAATAGATATAATAGTAGTAATAGTTATAATAGATATAATAGTAGTAATAGTTATAATAGATATAATAATAGTAATAGTAGTAATAGTTATAATAGATATAATAGTAGTAATAGTTATAATAGATATAATAGTAGTAATAGTAGTAATAGTTATAATAGTAGTAATAGTTATAATAGTTATAATAGTAGTAATAGTTATAATAGATATAATAGTAGTAATAGTTATAATAGTAGTAATAGTAGTAATAATAGTAATAGTAGTAATAGTTATAATAGTTATAATAGTAGTAATAGTTATAATAGTTATAATAGTAGTAATAGTTATAGATATAATAGTAGTAATAGTTATAATAGATATAATAGTAGTAATAGTTATAATAGATATAATAGTAGTAATAGTTATAATAGTTATAATAGTAGTAATAGTTATAATAGATATAATAGTAGTAATAGTTATAATAGATATAATAGTAGTAATAGTTATAATAGATATAATAATAGTAATAGTAGTAATAGTTATAATAGTAGTAATAGTTATAATAGATATAATAGTAGTAATAGTTATAATAGTTATAATAGTAGTAATAGTTATAATAGATATAATAGTAGTAATAGTTATAATAGTTATAATAGTAGTAATAGTTATAATAGATATAATAGTAGTAATAGTTATAATAGTAGTAATAGTAGTAATAATAGTAATAGTAGTAATAGTTATAATAGTTATAATAGTAGTAATAGTTATAATAGATATAATAGTAGTAATAGTTATAATAGTAGTAATAGTAGTAATAATAGTAATAGTAGTAATAGTTATAATAGTTATAATAGTAGTAATAGTTATAATACGAGTAATAGTTGTAATAGTAGTAATAGTTATAATAGTAGTAATAGTTATAATACGAGTAATAGTTGTAATAGTAGTAATAGTTATAATAGTAGTAATAGTTATAATAGTAGTAATAGTAATAATAGTTATAATAGTAGTAATAGTAGTAATAGTTATAATAGTAGTGGCAGGTCTAATAGTAGTAATAGTTATAATAGTAGTAATAGTAGTGGCAGGTCTAATAGTAGTAATAGTTATAATAGTAGTAATAGTAGTAATAGTTATAATAGTAGTGGCAGGTCTAATAGTAGTGTACCTGGTTGAGACTGGTCTAGTAGTAGTAATAGTAGTAATAGTTATAATAGTAGTAATAGTAGTAATAGTTATAATAGTAGTAATAGTAGTAATAGCAGTAATATTAGTAATAGTAGTAATAGTTATAATAGTAGTAATAGTAGTAATAGTTATAATAGATATAATAGTAGTAGTAGTAGTAATAGTAGTAGTAGTAATAGTTATAATAGTAGTAATAGTAGTAATAGTAGTAATAGTAGTAATAGTTATAATAGTAGTAATAGTAGTAATAGTAGTAATAGTTATAATAGTAGTAGTAATAGTTATAATAGTAGTAATAGTAGTAATAGTAGTAATAGTTATAATAGTAGTAGTAATAGTTATAATAGTAGTAATAGTAGTAATAGTAGTAATAGTTATAATAGCAGTAATAGTAGTAATAGTTATAATAGTAGTGATAGTAGTAATAGTTATAATAGTAGTAATAGTAGTAATAGTTATAATAGTAGTAATAGTAGTAATAGTAGTAATAGTTATAATAGTAGTAATAGTTATAATAGTAGTAATAGTAGTAATAGTAGTAATAGTAGTAGTAGTAGTAATAGTAGTAGTAGTAGTAATAGTTATAATAGTAGTAATAGTTATAATAGTAGTAATAGTAGTAATAGTAGTAATAGTAGTAGTAGTAGTAATAGTAGTAGTAGTAATAGTTATAATAGTAGTAATAGTTATAATAGTAGTAATAGTAGTAATAGTTATAATAGTAGTAATAGTAGTAATAGTAGTAATAGTTATAATAGTAGTAATAGTAGTAATAGTTATAATAGATATAATAGTAGTAATTGATATAATAGTAGCAATAGTTATAATACTAGTAATTGTTGTAATAGTAGTAATAGTTATAATAGTAGTAATAGTAGTGGCAGGTCTAATAGTAGTGTACCTGGTTGAGACTGGTCTAGTATTAGTAATAGTTGTAATAGTTATAATAGTAGTAATAGTTATAATAGTAGTAATAGTTATAATAGTAGTGGCAGGTCTAATAGTAGTCATAGTTATAATAGTAGTAATAGTAGTGGCAGGTCTAATAGTAGTAATAGTTATAATAGTAGTAATAGTTGTAATAGTTATAATAGTAGTGGCAGGTCTAATAGTAGTGTACCTGGTTGAGACTGGTCTAGTAGTAGTAATAGTAGTAATAGTTATAATAGTAGTAATAGTAGTAATAGATATAATAGTAGTAATAGTAGTAATAGTTATAATAGTAGTAATAGTAGTAATAGTAGTAATAGTTATAATAGTAGTAATAGTAGTAATAGTAGTAATAGTAGTAATAGTAGTAACAGATATAATAGTAGTGGCAGGTCTAATAGTAGTGTACCTGGTTGAGACTGGTCTAGTATTAGTAATAGTAGTAGTAGTAGTAATAGTAGTAATAGTAGTAATAGATATAATAGTAGTAATAGTAGTAATAGTTATAATAGTAGTAATAGTAGTATTAGATATAATAGTAGAAGCAGTTCTAATAGTAGTGTACCTGGTTGAGACTGGTCTCACTGAGGGAGCGGCAGAAGGTGGTCCCAGGTCGAGGTAGTGTCAGAGTTCCTTTAGTTCTGTTCCTCTGTAGCTTCCTAGCCTGGGCGTTGATATCTAGAGAGAAGAGGAGAGGGTTAGTGTCATAAAGTAGGAGTAGAGTAGGAGAGCTGTGGCTCACCAAAACACAGACCAGGAATAAGCTGAATCAGGTAAATCAGGTGAATCAGGTGTAACAAACAGACTAGAAGAATCAGATAAACCTGAGGAATCAGCTGAATCAGATTTAACAAGCGTACTAGAAGAATCAGATAACCCTGATACATGCGATTTGAGCGAAGTGAGTGAGAACATGGACATGCGTCAACATCCACACAGAGACAAGACCCACAGCAACCACATAACACAAAGACCCACAACAACCACATACCACAGAGACCAGACCCACAGCAACCACATAACACAGAGACCCACAGCAACCACATAACACAGAGACAAGACCCATAGCAACCACATAACACAAAGACCCACAACAACCACATAACACAGAGACAAGACCCATAGCAACCACATACCACAGAGACCAGACCCACAGCAACCACATAACACAGAGACCCACAGCAACCACATAACACAGAGACAAGACCCATAGCAACCACATAACACAAAGACCCACAACAACCACATAACACAGAGACAAGACCCATAGCAACCACATAACACAGAGACAAGACCCATAGCAACCACATAACACAGAGACCCACAACAACCACATAACACAGAGACAAGACCCACAGCAACCACATAAGACAGAGACGTGACCCACAGCAACCACATAACACAGAGACAAGACCCACAGCAACCACATAACACAGAGACGTGACCCACAGCAACCACATAACACAGAGACAAGACCCATAGCAACCACATAACACAGAAACAAGACCCACAGCAACCACATAACACAGAGACAAGACCCACAGCAACCACATAACACAGAGACAAGACCCACAGCAACCACATAACACAGAGACAAGACCCACAGCAACCACATAACACAGAGACAAGACCCACAGCAACCACATAACACAGAGACAAGACCCACAGCAACCACATAACACAGAGACAAGACCAATAGCAACCACATAACACAGAGACAAGACCCACAGCAACCACATAACACAGAGACCAGACCCATTATAACCACATAACACAGAGACCCACAACAACCACATAACACAGAGACCAGACCCACAGCAACCACATAACACAGAGACGTGACCCACAGCAACCACATAACACAGAGACAAGACCCACAGCAACCACATAACACAGAGACAAGACTCATAGCAACCACATAACACAGAGACAAGACCCACAGCAACCACATAACACAGAGACAAGACCCATAGCAACCACATAACACGGAGACAAGAACCACAGCAACCACATAACACAGAGACAAGACCCATAGCAACCACATAACACAGAGACAAGACCCACAGCAACCACATAACACAGAGACAAGACTCATAGCAACCACATAACACAGAGACCAGACCCACAGCAACTACATAACACAGAGACAAGACCCATAGCAACCACATAACACAGAGACCAGACCCACAGCAACCACATAACACAGAGACAAGACCCACAGCAACCACATAAGACAGAGACAAGACCCATAGCAACCACATAACACAGAGACAAGAATCACAGCAACCACATAACACAGAGACCCACAGCAACCACATAACACAGAGACAAGACCCATAGCAACCACATAATACAGAGACAACACCCATAGCAACCACATAACACAGAGACAAGACCCATAGCAACCACATAACACGGAGACAAGAACCACAGCAACCACATAACACAGAGACAAGACCCATAGCAACCACATAACACAGAGACAAGACCCACAGCAACCACATAACACAGAGACAAGACTCATAGCAACCACATAACACAGAGACCAGACCCACAGCAACCACATAACACAGAGACAAGACCCACAGCAACCACATAAGACAGAGACAAGACCCATAGCAACCACATAACACAGAGACAAGAATCACAGCAACCACATAACACAGAGACCCACAGCAACCACATAACACAGAGACAAGACCCATAGCAACCACATAATACAGAGACAACACCCATAGCAACCACATAACACAGAGACAAGACCCATAGCAACCACATAACACAGAGACCCACAACAACCACATAACACAGAGACCAGACCCACAGCAACCACATAACACAGAGACAAGACCCATAGCAACCACATAACGCAGAGACAAGACCCACAGCAACCACATAACGCAGAGACAAGACCCATAGCAACCACATAACACGGAGACAAGACCCACAGCAACCACATAACACGGAGACAGAATCTATGTCAGATGGCCACTGTAGATGGGTGTCCTATATACACTGAGCTGTAGAATGTGGTCCTGTAGAATGTGGTCCTGAGCTGTAGAATGTAGTGATGATGTGGATGGGTTGACAGGGTTTAGGTGACGGGGAGGCGGATGGGGAGGGTGACGGGGGGGTTCTCGAGCCGTTCCAGATGGTCTCCGTGGGTGATGACAGACAGACAGCCAGGTGACAGGTGACAGACACCCTACCTGTGGCCACGCCCACCTTTAGAGCCAGGGGTGTTGGGCTGTACCACCCGGCCACGCCCACCTTTAGAGCCAGGGGTGTTGGGCTGTACCACCCGGCCGGAACGCAGAGGGGAGGAGATGATTCTACCTAGACCAGACCGGACCATTAGGGCTGCGAGGAAGGGGGGTGTTTTGGGTCCTACGGAAGGACAGGGCAGAGAGGGGTGTCTCAGAAACACCCCCCAGACACTACACGTACATGGTACAGTCTGGCATGCACATGCTAAGAACACGCTAAGGAGAACACGGGTTTGGTTCGTTAGAAAAACACACTAAGGGTCTGTGGTGCTGGTGTGCGTGTGTGTGTGTGAACACGATAAGCTTAGTGCATTCCCTCGTTAAGTAGGAAGGTTTGGCAACATAGTTTGGTGAGCACCTCATTCGTTAACTCAGCGCTGTGAGACACACACACACACACACAGCGCTGTGACACACACACACACACAGCGCTGTGAGACACACACACACACACACAGAGCTGTGAGACACACACACACACACACACAGAGCTGTGAGACACACACACACACACACAGCGCTGTGAGACACACACACACACACACAGAGCTGTGAGACACACACACACACACACAGCGCTGTGAGACACACACACACACACACAGCGCTGTGAGACACACACACACACACACAGCGCTGTGAGACACACACACACACACACAGCGCTGTGAGACACACACACACACACACAGCGCTGTGAGACACACACACACACACAGCGCTGTGAGACACACACACACACACACAGAGAGCTGTGAGACACACACACACACACACAGAGCTGTGAGACACACACACACACAGAGCTGTGAGACACACACACACACACACACAGCGCTGTGAGACACACACACACACACACAGCGCTGTGAGACACACACACACACTCAGCGCTGTGAGACACACACACACACACACAGAGCTGTGAGACACACACACACACACAGCGCTGTGAGACACACACACACACACAGCGCTGTGAGACACACACACACACACACACAGCGCTGTGAGACACACACACACACACAGCGCTGTGAGACACACACACACACACAGCGCTGTGAGACACACACACACACACACACAGCGCTGTGAGACACACACACACACACACACAGCGCTGTGAGACACACACACACACACACACAGCGCTGTGAGACACACACACACACACACAGCGCTGTGAGACACACACACACACACACAGCGCTGTGAGACACACACACACACACACAGCGCTGTGAGACACACACACACACACACAGCGCTGTGAGACACACACACACACACACAGCGCTGTGAGACACACACACACACACACAGAGCTGTGAGACACACACACACACACACAGCGCTGTGAGACACACACACACACACACAGAGCTGTGAGACACACACACACACACACAGCGCTGTGAGACACACACACACACACACAGAGTATGTACAGCAGTGTTGTAGTACCTGAATCCAGGACTGATTTGACTCAGACTCAAATCATGATTTCCGTGACTCGACCTCGACGTTTGCTGACTTTGTTGTCAGAAAGTCTCTCTTCCTTGCATTAGATAGCTATAATATAAGCAGTCTAGCTGTACTTAGCTTTCTGGCCCTACTTAGCTTTAAGGCACTACTTAGCTTTCTGGCACTACTTAGCTTTCTGGCACTACTTAGCTTTCTGGCCCTACTTAGCTTTCTGGCCCTACTTAGCTTTCTGGCACTACTTAGCTTTCTGGCCCTACTTAGCTTTCTGGCACTACTTAGCTTTCTGGCACTACTTAGCTTTCTGGCACTACTTAGCTTTCTGGCCCTACTTAGCTTTCTGGCACTACTTAGCTTTCTGGCACTACTTAGCTTTCTGGCCCTACTTAGCTTTCTGGCCCTACTTAGCTTTCTGGCCCCACTTAGCTTTCCGGCCCGACTTAGCTTTCCGGCCCTACTTAGCTTTCTGGCTCTACTTAGCTTTCCGGCCCTACTTAGCTTTCCGGCCATACTTAGCTTTCCGGCCATACTTAGCTTTCTACCCCTACTTAGCTTTCTAGTCATACTTAGCTTTCTAGCCTTTACGTAGCTTTCTAGCGTACTTAGCTTTCTAGCCATACTTAGCTTTCTAGCCATACTTAGCTTTCTAGCCATACTTAGCTTTCTAACCGTACTTAGCTTTCTAACCGTACTTAGCTTTCTAGCCATACTTAGCTTTCTAGCCATACTTAGCTTTCTATCCATACTTAGCTTTCTAGCCATACTTAGCTTTCTAGCCATACTTAGCTTTCTAGCCATACTTAGCTTTCTAGCCGTACTTAGCTTTCTAGCCGTACTTAGCTTTCTAGACATAGCTTTCTAGCCCTACTTAGCTTTCTAGACTTACTTAGCTTTCCAGACTTACTTAGCTTTCCAACCATACTTAGCTTTCCAGCCCTACTAAGCTTTCCGGTCCTACTTAGCTTTCCAGCCCTACTTAGCTTTCCAGCCCTGCTTACTTTTCTAGCCCTGCTTAGCTTTCTAGCCCTACTTGGCTTTCCAGCCCTACTTAGCTTTCCATCCCTACTTAGCTTTCTGTTCCTACTTAGCTTTCTAGTCCTACTTAGCTTTCCAGCCCTGCATACTTTTCTAGCCCTGCTTAGCTTTCCAGCCCTACTTAGCTTTCCAGCCCTACTTAGCTTTCCAGCCCTACTAAGCTTTCCAGCCCTACTTATTAGCTTTCCAGCCCTACTTAGCTTTCCAGCCCTACTAAGCTTTTTGGTCCTACTTAGCTTTCTAGCCCTACTTGCTTTCTAGCCCTACTTAGCTTTCTTTCTGGCCCTACTTAGCTTTCTAGCCCTACTTAGCTTTCTATCCATACTTAGCTTTCTCTCGGACTTGGACTCAAATGTTAGAGATTTGGGACTGGACTTGGACTGGAAGTTTAGTGACTTGACTACATCACTGGTATACACACACCCTGCTAGCCAGCACCCAGAGCCGAGTCAGTATACAGTATTTCCATGAACACTGTAACATAGAGAGAGGAGGGATAGGATGGGCGTGGAGGAGTGTGTTAGTGCTATGATGACTGAACTGTTACTGCTGTGTGTTCGGGAAGGTTGCAAGTGGAATCTATCTGTGTATTAAATCCATGTAAAAGTTACTGATCAAACGTACGCTGCCACATTGCACAAGTCAATCCTCTAACACGGATGTATCCTAGACTTACTAGACAGACGGGTCACTAGTCTCTCCAGAGAGACGGGTCACTAGTCTCTCTAGACAGACGGGTCACTAGTCTCTCCAGACAGATGGGTCACTAGCCTCTCCAGACAGACGGGTCACTAGTCTCTCCAGTCTCTCTAGACAGACGGGTCACTAGTCTCTCTAGACAGATGGGTCACTAGTCTCTCTAGACAGACGGGTCACTAGTCTCTCCAGACAGACTGGTCACTAGTCCCTCCAGTCTCTCTAGACAGACGGGTCACTAGTCTCTCCTGTCTCTCCAGACAGATGGGTCACTAGTCTCTCCAGACAGACTGGTCACTAGTCTCTCCAGTCTCTCCAGACAGACGGGTCACTAGTCTCTCCAGTCTCTCCAGACAGACGGGTCACTAGTCTCTCCAGATAGATGGGTCACTAGTCTCTCTAGACAGACGGGTCACTAGTCTCTCCAGACAGATGGGTCACTAGTCTCTCCAGTCTCTCCAGTCAGATGGTTCACTAGTCTCTCCAGACAGATGGGTCACTAGTCTCTCCAGACAGACGGGTCAGCAGTCTCTCCAGACAGATGGGTGACTAGTCTCTCCAGACAGACGGGTCACTAGTCTCTCCAGACAGACGGGTCACTAGTCTCTCTAGTCAGACGGGTCACTAGTCTCTCCAGACAGATGGGTCACTAGTCTCTCCAGTCAGACTGGTCACTAGTCTCTCCAGACAGACGGGTCACTAGTCTCTCCAGACAGATGGGCCACTAGTCTCTCTAGACAGACGGGTCACTAGTCTCTCTAGACAGACGGGTCACTAGTCTCTCCAGTCTCTCCAGACAGATGGGTCACTAGTCTCTCTAGACAGACGGGTTCACTAGTCTCTCTAGAAAGACGGGTCACTAGTCTCTCTAGACAGACGGGTCACTAGTCTCTCCAGTCTCTCCAGACAGATGGGTCACTAGTCTCTCTAGAAAGACGGGTCACTAGTCTCTCCAGACAGACGGGTCAATAGTCTCCCCAGACAGACGGGTCACTAGTCTCTCCAGACAGATGGGTCACTACTCTCTCCAGACAGATGGGTCACTAGTCTCTCCAGACAGACGGGTCACTAGTCTCTCTAGACAGACGGGTCACTAGTCTCTCTAGACAGACGGGTCACTAGTCTCTCCAGTCTCTCCAGACAGATGGGTCACTAGTCTCTCTAGACAGACGGGTCACTAGTCTCTCCAGTCTCTCCAGACAGATGGGTCACTAGTCTCTCTAGACAGACGGGTTCACTAGTCTCTCTAGAAAGACGGGTCACTAGTCTCTCTAGACAGACGGGTCACTAGTCTCTCCAGTCTCTCCAGACAGATGGGTCACTAGTCTCTCTAGAAAGACGGGTCACTAGTCTCTCCAGACAGACGGGTCAATAGTCTCCCCAGACAGACGGGTCACTAGTCTCTCCAGACAGATGGGTCACTACTCTCTCCAGACAGATGGGTCACTAGTCTCTCCAGACAGACGGGTCACTAGTCTCTCCAGACAGACGGGTCACTAGTCTCTCTAGACAGATGGGTCACTAGTCTCTCTAGACAGATGGGTCACTAGTCTCTCTAGACAGATGGGTCACTAGTCTCTCTAGACAGATGGGTCACTAGTCTCTCTAGACAGACGGGTCACTAGTCTCTCTAGACAGATGGGTCACTAGTCTCTCCAGACAGACTGGTCACTAGTCTCTCCAGACAGACGGGTCACTAGTCTCTCTAGACAGATGGGTCACTAGTCTCTCTAGACAGATGGGTCACTAGTCTCTCCAGACAGACTGGTCACTAGTCTCTCTAGACAGACGGGTTGCTTCCGGCAGTGTACCAATGCTCCAGTTTAACAATTCTGTACAAGTTGCACATCAGTTGGGACAGAAAGGAAGAGTAGGAAACGCGAAGCAAGTCACCAGTAATGTCACTGCCCTATCAGCTTGTTGCCATAGTTAAACATGAGCACAATTCCCACCAGCATTTTAAGCCCCGCCTACACAGATGTGTGATTTGTTGTGAGACTTGTCTGTTTGAAGAGAACCTTCCCCGGAGCAATTTTCCTTACATTTGGAAATGTCAGAGACATCTTCCCCCAGACCTTATTTGTTGCCTAGGAACGGTGCTCCAAGGTCTGAGATTTCCAACACCATAGACTGTCAGAGACATCCTCCTCAGACCTTGTTGTTGCCTAGATACGATTTGTTTAAAAATATATATATATTTCACCTTTATTTAACCAGGTAGGCTAGTTGAGAACAAGTTCTCATTTACAACTGCGACCTGGACAGGATAAAGCAAAGCAGTGTGAACAGACAACACAGAGTTACACATGGAATAAACAAATGAACAGTCAATAACACAATTGAAAAGTCTATATACAGAGTGTGCAAATTAGGTAAGATCAGAGAGGTAAGACAATAAATAGGCAGTAGTGGCGAAGTAATTACAATTGAGCAATTAAACACTGGAGTGATAGATGTGCAGAAGATGAATGTGCAAGTAGAGATACTGGGGTGCAAGTAGAGATATTTGGGTGCAAGTAGAGATACTGGGGTGCAAGTAGAGATATTGGGGTGCAAGTAGAGATACTGGGGTGCAAGTAGAGATACTGGGGTGCCAGTAGAGATACTGGGGTGCAAGTAGAGATCCTGGGGCGCAAAGGAGTAAATAAATAAATAACAATATGGGGATGAGGTAGATTGGATGGGCTATTTACAGATGAGCTACGTACAGGTGCAGTGATCTGTGAGCTGGAGGTAGTTGGATGGTGTCACGCCCTGACCTTAGAGAGCCTTTTTTATTTCTCTATTTGGTTAGGTCGGGGTGTGATTTGGGGTGCGCATTCTAGTTTTTCTATTTCCTTGTTAGCCGGGTATGGTTCCCGATCACAGGACAGCTGTCTATTGTTGTCTCTGATTGGGGATCATACTTAGGCAGCACTTTTTTCCCACCTTAGATTGTGGGATCTTGTTTAGTTGCTGTCTAGCCCTGCAGTACTTTACGTTCGGTTTTGTATGTAAGAAAAATGTAGCACGCCGCACCTTGGTCTGATCTTCCATCTTTAAACGAACGTAACAGAAGATCCCAACACTAACGGACCAAGCAACGTGGCCAGGAAGAGCAGACATCCTGGACGTGGGAGGATATCCTGGACGGTAAGGGATCCTGGACGTGGGAGGAGATCCTGGACGGTAAGGGATCCTGGACGTGGGAGGATATCCTGGACGGTAAGGGATCCTGGACGTGGGAGGAGATCCAGGACGGTAAGGGATCCTGGACGTGGGAGGATATCCTGGACGGTAAGGGATCCTGGACGTGGGAGGAGATCCTGGACGGTAAGGGATCCTGGACGTGGGAGGATATCCTGGATGGTAAGGGATCCTGGACGTGGGAGGAGATCCAGGCCGGAAGGGATCCTTGACATTGGAGGATATCCTGGATGGTAAGGGATCCTGGACATGGGAGGATATCCTGGATGGTAAGGGATCCTGGACGTGGGAGGATATCCTGGATGGTAAGGGATCCTGGACGTGGGAGGAGATCCAGGCCGGAAGGGATCGCCTTCCATGGGAGCAGACGGAGGCAGCGAGGGAGGAGCAATGACGACACCGGGGTTCGCGACTACTAAGGAAGCACGAGAGGCAGGCCCAATTTATTTTGGGGAGGGACCCGCGGGGTGGTTGGCGGAGCCAGGTTTCAGACCAGAGCCAACTCCCCTTTTACTTGCTTTAAGGAGCCTTCAGGCACCATGCTTGCGGTTACAAGTACTTTGTCTCCGGTACGCATCCACAGCCCGGTACGTTCTGTGCCAGCTCCCCGCATATACCGTGCTAGAGTGGGCATTCAGTCAGGACGGATTGTGCCGGCTCAGCGCTCCTGGTCTCCGGTGCGTCTCTTCGGCCCAGGATATCCTGAGCCGGTTCTGCGCACTGTGTCTCTGGTGCGCCTTCACAGCCCTGTGCCAGTGCCCCGCAGTTGCCGGGCTAGGGTGAGCATCCAGCCAGGGCGGGTTGTGCCAGCTCCACGCACCAGGCCTCCAGTGCGTCTCCCCAGCCCGGTGCGTCCTGTCCCAACTCTACGCACCCGGCCTCCAGTGATGATCCATGGCCTGAAGCCTCCAGTGATGATCCATGGCCCGAAGCCTACAGTGATGATCCATGGCCCGGAGCCTCCAGTGATGATCCATGGCCCGGAGTCTCCAGTGATGATCCATGGTCCGGAGCCTCCAGTGATGATCCATGGCCCGGAGCCTCCAGTGGTGATCCATGGCACGGAGTCTCCAGTGGTGATCCATGGCCCGGAGCCTCCAGTGATGATCCATGGCCCGAAGCCTCCAGTGATGATCCATGGCCCGGAGCCTCCAGTGATGATCCATGGCCCGGAGCCTCCAGTGGTGATCCATGGCACGGAGTCTCCAGTGATGATCCATGACACGAAGCCTCCAGTGATGATCCATGGCCCAAAGCCTCCAGTGATGATCAATGGCCCAAAGCCTCCAGTGATGATCCATGGCCCAAAGCCTCCAGTGATGATCCATGGCCCGGAGCCTCCAGTGATGATCCATGGCCCGGAGCCTCCAGTGATGATCCATGGCCCGGAGCCTCCAGTGATGATCCATGGCCCGGAGCCTCCAGTGATGATCCATGGCCCGGAGCCTCCAGTGATGATCCATGGCCCTGAGCCTCCAGTGGTGATCCATGGCCCGGGGCCTCCAGTGATGATCCATGGCCCGGAGCCAGTGTTTTAGGGAGCGTTTGACAGTGATGAGGGGTGTTCATTTGACCGCAGACCCATTGCGGACGCAGGCAACGAGGCAGTGAACGCTGAGATCCCGGTTGAAGACAGCAGAGGTTTATTTGGAGGGCAGGTTGGTCAGGATGGGGGGGCCGGTATCGGCAGTAAAAGGGGTCCAGGCCAATTGGCAAAATAGGTACCAAGGAGTGGCTGATGGACCTCTACAGCTAGGCCGGGAGATGGGCCTAGCACTAGGCTAGCTGCAGGAGTTAACGAGCTGTTCTACTGTCCTGACAGGCCACACAGCAGTAGATAACGAGCTGTTCTACTGTCCTGACAGAACACACAGAAGGAGTTAACTAGCTGTTCTACTGTCCTGACAGGCCACACAGAAGGAGTTAACGAGCTGTTCTACTGTATTGACAGGCCACACAGAAGGAGTTAACGAGCTGTTCTACTGTCCTGACAGGCCACACAGCACGCGTTAACGAGCTGTTCTACTGTCCTGACAGGCCACACAGCACGCGTTAACGAGCTGTTCTACTGTCCTGACAGGCCACACAGCACGCGTTAACGAGCTGTTCTACTGTCCTGACAGGCCACACAGAAGGAGTTAACGAGCTGTTCTACTGTCCTGACAGGCCACACAGCACGCGTTAACGAGCTGTTCTACTGTCCTGACAGGCCACACAGAAGGAGTTAACGAGCTGTTCTACTGTCCTGACAGGCCACACAGAAGAAGTTAACGAGCTGTTCTACTGTCCTGACAGGCCACACAGAAAGAGTTAACGAGATATACCTGCTGGAGCGCATGCTGGAGCGCATACCTGCTGGAGCACATGGTGGGTGTTGCTATGGTGACCAGTGAGCTGAGATAAGGCTGGGTTTTGCCTAGCAGAGACTTATAGATGACCTGGAGCCAGTGGGTTTGGCAACAAGTATGAAGCGAGGGCCAGCCAACGAGAGGATACAGGTCGCAGTGGTGGGTTGAAGAGCATGCATTTAGTTTTACTTGCATTTAAGAGCAAGCAATTGTTAACTTGGCTTTCGAAGACCTTAGAAAGGCAGGGTAGAATAGATATAGGTCTGTAGCAGTTTGGGTCTAGAGTGTCTCCCCCTTTGAAGAGGGGGATGACCGTGGCAGCTTTCCAATCTTTGGGGATCTCAGACGATACGAAAGAGAGGTTGAACAGGCTAGTAATAAGGGGTTAGAAAGAGAGGGTCCAGATTGTCTAGCCCAGCTGATTTGAAGGGGTCAGATTTTGCAGCTCTTTCAGAAGATCAGCTGACTGGATATGGGTGAAGGAGAAGTGAGGGAGGTGTGGGCGAGTTGCTGTGGGGGGTGCAGGGCAGTTGACCGGAGTAGGGGTCGGGGTCGGGGTCAGGGTAGCCAGGTGGAAAGCATGGCCAGCAACAGAAAAATGGAAATTCTCAATTATGGTGGATTTATCGGTGGTGACAGTGTTTCCGAGCCTCAGTGCAGTGGGCAGCTGGGAGGAGGTGCTCTTATTCTCCGTGGACTTTACAGTGTCCCATGAGGAGGTGCTCTTATTCTCCGTGGACTTTACAGTGTCCCAGAACTTTTTTCAGTTTGTGCTACAGAATGCAAATTTCTGTTTGAAAAAGCTAGCCTTTGCTTTCCTAACTGCTTGTGTATATTGGTTCCTAACTTCCCTGAAAAGTAAAATATCACGGGGGCTATTCGATGCTAATGCAGAACGCCACAGGATGTTTTTGTGTTGGTCGAGGGCAGTCAGGTCTGGAGTGAACCAAGGGCTATATCTGTTCCTGGTTCTACATTTTCAGACTACTAATGTAGAGTGGTAGTGTTGGTATCACTACTACTAATGTAGAGTGGTAGTGTTGGTATCTGAGGAAAATCCTGACCCAAACGATATCTGATCTCCCACTGTTGTAGTATTGAGGTGCGTGAGCGTATGTGTGTGTGTGTGTGTGTGTGTGTGTGTGTGTGTGTGTGTGTGTGTGTGTGTGTGTGTGTGTGTGTGTGTGTGTCAGTGCTTACGTGCGTGTGTGTGTGTGTGTGTGTGTGTATAATGACCCTGCATAAACTCACCTGCAGTGACCGTATCCTTCTCCTTAGCGTTCAGCTCCTCTACCTCCGCTCTCCTCCGCAGCTCAAACCTCCTGGCATGTCCCTCTCTGGGCTTCCATAGTTCCTGTAACAACAACGGCTTCTCGTTGTCGCCCATCGCCCGCAGACACTCCGTCCTCCACCCTCCTCCTCCTCCTCCTCCCCCCTGTCCTACTCCTTCCCCATCTCCTCCCTCCTGACCTCCACCTACTCCCCCCTCCAGCTGACCTATCACGTCGCAGAGGACGTAGGAGTGGGCGGAGGCTTTGTTCAGCGAATAGCGTTCCAGCGCCTCTTTGACCAGTTCCTGTGCGCTGGACCGGGGCGTGGCGAGGACGGACTTGTAGTTGGCGCCCTCGCAGATCTCGTCTCCGAAGATCTTCAGGACGCCGGGGGCGGAGCTCTGGGTGGAGAGTTCCGCGGGGTCGTCACGGGGACGGTCGTCGGGGGGTTCGGTGACGGAGCGGCGGTCTCGGGAGGTGTGGTCGGCCGGGGGACGATCCCGGTAACTCAGAGTCCGGTACAGAACCTACCAGGAGGAGGAGATAGTTTAATAAATAGGGGCGGGTGGGTGTTAGTGTGTGTGTGTGTGTGTGTGTGTGTGTGTGTGTGTGTGTGTGTGTGTGTGTGTGTGTGTGTGTGTGGGTGTGTGGGTCTGTATTCTACCTGCGTGAAAGTTCTGCTCTGGCGTTTGAGACGGCTCTTGGAGGGCAGCGACATGGAGGCCCCCGAGGTAGAGGACGACCCATAGAACATGATGACGACTGGACCTGCTAGTACCCCCACTGGAGAACTACACACACACACACACACACACACACACACACACACATACACACACACACACACACGCTCACACACACACACACACACACACACACACACACACACACACACACACACACACACACACACACACACACACGCTCACACACACACACACACACACACACACACACACACACACACACACACACACATACACACACACACACACACATACACACACACACACACACACACACACACACACACACACACACAGAATGGGTCAGGTTAGTTATGGCAGTGATCAGGTAAAACAGACAGACTATGGAAGAAAAAACTAGAAGCCTAACCACCCTGAACTAAGACAAGGACAGTGTATGTGTGTGTATGTTTATGGTTGTGTTATGGTTGCTGTAACGTGGTAGTATGGTTGTGTTTAGGTTGCAGTATGTTGTGTTATGATTGTGGTATGGTTGTGTTATGGTTATAGTAACATTATAGTATGGTTGTGTTATGGT
The DNA here is from genome assembly GCF_013265735.2 of Oncorhynchus mykiss. NCBI lineage: Eukaryota > Metazoa > Chordata > Actinopteri > Salmoniformes > Salmonidae > Oncorhynchus > Oncorhynchus mykiss. The sequence continues at coordinate 4,639,484 of NC_048581.1, read as the reverse complement.
TATAGTAACATTATAGTATGGTTGTGTTAGGTTATAGTAACATTATAGTATGGTTGTGTTATGGTTATAGTAACATTATAGTATGGTTGTGTTAGGTTATAGTAACATTATAGTATGGTTGTGTTAGGTTATAGTAACATTATAGTATGGTTGTGTTAGGTTATAGTAACAATATAGTATGGTTGTGTTAGGTTATAGTAACATTATAGTAGGGTTGTGTTATGGTTATAGTAACATTATAGTATGGTTGTGTTTAGGTTATAGTAACATTATAGTATGGTTGTGTTAGGTTATAGTAACATTATAGTATGGTTGTGTTATGGTTATAGTAACATTATAGTATGGTTGTGTTATGGTTATAGTAACATTATAGTATGGTTGTGTTAGGATATAGTAACATTATAGTATGGTTGTGTTTAGGTTGCAGTATGTTGTGTTATGGTTGTAGTATGGGTGTGTTATGTTATAGTAACATTATAGTATGGTTGTGTTTAGGTTGCAGTAAGGTTATAGTTTGGTTGTGTTTAGGTTGCAGTATGTTGTGTTATGATTGTAGTAAGGTTGTGTTAGGATGGTTGTGGTTGTGGTTGTGTTAGGTTATAGTAACATTATAGTATGGTTGTGTTAGGTTATAGTAACATTATAGTATGGTTGTGCTTAGGTTGCAGTATGTTGTGTTATGGTTGTAGTATGGTTGTGTTAGGTTATAGTAACATCATAGTATGGTTGTGTTAGGTTATAGTAACATTATAGTATGGTTGTGTTAGGTTATAGTAACATTATAGTATGGTTGTGTTTAGGTTGCAGTAAGGTTAGTGGTTGTGTTAGGTTATAGTAACAGTATAGTATGGTTGTGTTATGGTTATAGTAACATTATAGTATGGTTGTGTTAGGATATAGTAACATTATAGTATGGTTGTGTTAGGTTATAGTAACATTATAGTATGGTTGTGTTAGGTTATAGTAACATTATAGTATGGTTGTGTTAGGTTATAGTAACATTATAGTATGGTTGTGTTAGGTTATAGTAACATTATAGTATGGTTGTGTTTAGGTTGCAGTAAGGTTAGTGGTTGTGTTAGGTTATAGTAACATTATAATTTGGTTGTGTTCAGGTTGCAGTATGGTTGTGTTAGGTTACAGTAACATTATAGTATGGTTGTGTTATGGTTGCAGTAAGGTTATAGTTTGGTTGTGTTTAGGTTGCTGTATGTTGTGTTATGGTTGCTGTAACGTGGTAGTATGGTTGTGTTATGGTTGCTGTAACGTGGTAGTATGGTTGTGTTCAGGTTGCAGTATGTTGTGTTATGGTTGTGTTAGGTTATAGTAACATTATAGTATGGTTGTGTTTAGGTTGCAGTAAGGTTAGTGGTTGTGTTTAGGTTATAACAACATTATAGTATGGTTGTGTTATGGTTGCAGTAAGGTTATAGTTTGGTTGTGTTTAGGTTGAAGTATGTTGTGTTATGGTTGAAGTATGTTGTGTTATGGTTATAGTAACATTCAAGTATGGTTGTGTTTAGGTTGCAGTAAGGTTGAAGTATGGTTGTGTTAGGTTATAGTAACATTATAGTATGGTTGTGTTAGGTTATAGTAACATTATAGTATGGTTGTGTTATGGTTATAGTAACATTATAGTATGGTTGTGTTATGGTTATAGTAACATTATAGTATGGTTGTGTTAGGTTATAGTAACATTATAGTATGGTTGTGTTATGGTTATAGTAACATTATAGTATGGTTGTGTTAGGTTATAGTAACATTATAGTATGGTTGTATTATGGTTATAGTAACATTATAGTATGGTTGTGTTTAGGTTGCAGTATGTTGTGTTATGGTTGTAGTATGGTTGTGTTATGGTTATAGTAACATTATAGTATGGTTGTGTTAGGTTATAGTAACATTATAGTATGGTTGTGTTATGTTTGCAGTAAGGTTATAGTTTGGTTGTGTTTAGGTTGCAGTATGTTGTGTTATGATTGCAGTAAGGTTATAGTTTGGTTGTGTTTAGGTTATAGTAACATTATAGTATGGTTGTGTTATGGTTGCAGTAACATTATAGTATGGTTGTGTTAGGTTATAGTAACATTATAGTATGGTTGTGTTAGGTTATAGTAACATTATAGTATGGTTGTGTTATGGTTATAGTAACATTATAGTATGGTTGTGTTAGGTTATAGTAACATTATAGTATGGTTGTGTTATGGTTATAGTAACATTATAGTATGGTTGTGTTATGGTTATAGTAACATTATAGTATGGTTGTGTTTAGGTTGCAGTATGTTGTGTTATGGTTGTGTTAGGTTACAGTAACATTATAGTATGGTTGTGTTAGGTTATAGTAACATTATAGTATGGTTGTGTTATGGTTGCAGTAAGGTTATAGTTTGGTTGTGTTTAGGTTGCAGTATGTTGTGTTATGGTTATAGTTTGGTTGTGTTTAGGTTATAGTAACATTATAGTATGGTTGTGTTATGGTTGCAGTAAGGTTATAGTTTGCTTGTGTTTAGGTTGCAGTATGTTGTGTTATGATTGCAGTAAGGTTATAGTTTGGTTGTGTTTAGGTTGCAGTATGTTGTGTTATGGTTATAGTTTGGTTGTGTTTAGGTTATAGTAACATTATAGTATGGTTGTGTTATGGTTGCAGTAAGGTTATAGTTTGGTTGTGTTTAGGTTGCAGTATGTTGTGTTATGATTGTAGTATGGTTGTGGTAGGTTATAGTAACATTATAGTATGGTTGTGTTATGGTTGCAGTAACATTATAGTATGGTTGTGTTATGGTTGCAGTAAGGTTATAGTTTGGTTGTGTTTAGGTTGCAGTATGTTGTGTTATGGTTGCAGTAAGGTTATAGTTTGGTTGTGTTATGGTTGCAGTAAGGTTATAGTATGGTTGTGTTATGGTTGCAGTAAGGTTATAGTTTGGTTGTGTTTAGGTTGCAGTATGTTGTGTTATGGTTGAAGTATGGTTGTGGTGTTACCTTGACGCTGTAGACTGGTGTCTCCCTGGTAGAGAGGCTGGGGTGCTGGATGAGGAGATAGGACAGGGGTAGGGTGTGGGAATAGGGGGTGGGGTAGGGTGTGGGAATAGCGTATGGGGGTTAGGGAATAGGGAATAGTGTATAGGGGTTAGGGAATAGAGTTTAGGGTATTGGGGTTAGGGAATATGGAATAGAGTATAGGGGTTACAGAATAGGGTTTAGGGTATAGGGTTTAGGGAATAGGATTTAGGGTATCGTGGTTAGGGAATAGGGTTTAGGGTATCGTGGTTAGGGAATAGGGTATAGAGTATAGGGGTTAGGGAATAGGGTTTAGGGTATTGGGGTTAGGGAATAGAGTTTAGGGTATTGGGGTTAGGGAATAGAGTTTAGGGTATTGGGGTTAGGGAATATGGAATAGAGTATAGGGGTTACGGAATAGGGTTTAGGGTATAGGGTTTAGGGAATAGGATTTAGGGTATCGTGGTTAGGGAATAGGGTTTAGGGTATCGTGGTTAGGGAATAGGGTATAGAGTATAGGGGTTAGGGAATAGGGTGTAGGGTATAGGGGTTAGGGAATAGGGTTTAGGGTATTGGGGTTAGGGAATAGGGTATAGGGTATAGGGGTTTAGGGTAAATGGGTTTAGGGTAAATGGGTTTAGGGTATAGGGTATTGGGGTTTAGGGTATAGGGGTTTAGGGTATAGGGGTTTAGGGTATAGGGGTTTAGGGTAAATGGGTTTAGGGTATAGGGGTTTAGGGTTTAGGGGTTTAAGGTATAGAGGTTTAGGGTGTAGGAGTTTAGGATTTAGGGGTTCGGGATGTTGGGGTTTAGAATGTAGGCGTTTAGGGTGTAAGGGGTTTAGGGTGTAAGGGGTTTAGGGTGTAAGGGGTTTAGGGTATAAGGGTACAGGATGTAGGGGTTTAGGGTATAGGGGTTTAGGGTGTAGGGTTTTAGGGTGTAGGGGTTTAGGGTGTAGGGGCTTAGGGTATAGGGGTTTACAGGTTTAGGGTATAGGGGTTTAGGTTACAGGGTATAGGGGTATAGGGGTTCAGGATGTAGGGGTTTGGGGTATAGGGGTTCAGGATGTAGGGTTTTGGGGTATAGGGGTTTGGGGTATAGGGGTTCAGGATGTAGGGTTTAGGATATAGGGGTTCAGGATGTAGGGGTGAGGGTTTAGGGGTTTAGGGTACAGGAGTTCAGGATGTAGGGGTTTGGGGTATAGGGGTTTAGGGTATAGGGGTTCAGGATGTAGGGATGAGGGTGTAGGGGTTTAGGGTACAGGAGTTCAGGATGTAGGGGTTTGGATGTAGGGGTCATATGGGTTGAGGAGAGATCCTTATCACATCAGTCTTTCTCTCCTTAAGCTGGGGAGGCAAGAACAGGGAAGGAGTCTTAAAATCAACACATACACTGCACACTCAACTGGCTGTAGTCTAAACTGTACAGTCAACTGGCTGTAGTCTACACTGTACACTGTACGCTCAACTGGCTGTAGTCTACACTGTACACTCAACTGGCTGTAGTCTACACTGTACACTGTACACTCAACTGGCTGTAGTCTACACTGTACACTCAACTAGCTGTAGTCTACACTGTACACTCAACTGGCTGTAGTCTACACTGTACACTGTACACTCAACTGGCTGTAGTCTACACTGTACACTCAACTAGCTGTAGTCTACACTGTACAGTCAACTGGCTGTAGTCTACACTGTACACTGTACACTCAACTAGCTGTAGTCTACACTGTACAGTCAACTGGCTGTAGTCTACACTGTACACTCAACTGGCTGTAGTCTACACTGTACAGTCAACTGGCTGTAGTCTACACTGTACACTCAACTGGCTGTAGTCTACACTGTACACTCAACTGGCTGTAGTCTACACTGTACACTAAACTGGCTGTAGTCTACACTGTATACTGTACACTCAACTGGCTGTAGTCTACACTGTACACTCAACTGGCAGTAGTCTACACTGTACAGTCAACTGGCTGTAGTCTACGCTGTACACTCAACTAGCTGTAGTCTACACTGTACACTCAACTGGCTGTAGTCTACACTGTACACTGTACGCTCAACTGGCTGTAGTCTACACTGTACGCTCAACTGGCTGTAGTCTACACTGTACACTGTACACTCAACTCGAAGTAGTCTACACTGTACACCCAACTGGCTGTAAACTAACCCACTAAACTAACCCAACTAAACTATCCCACTAAACTAACCCACTAAACCAACCCACTAAACTAACCCAACTAAACAAACCCAACTAAACTAATCCACTAAACTAACCCAACTAAACTAACCCACTAAACTAACCCAACTAAACGAACCCACTAAACTAATCCAACCCACTAAACTAACCCAACTAAACTAACCCAACTAAACTAACCTACTAAACTAATCCAACCCACTAAACTAACCCACTAAGCCAACCCAACTAAACTAACCCACTAAACTAACCCACTAACTAACCCACTAAACTAATCCAACCCACTAAACTAATCCAACTCACTAAACCAACCCACTAAACTAACCCAACTAAACCAACCCAAATAAACTAACCCAACTAAACTAACCCACTAAACTAACCCACTAAACTAATCCAAACCACTAAACTAACCCAACTAAACTAACCCACTATACTAACCCAACAAAACCAACCCACTAAACTAACCCACTAAACTAATCCAACCCACTAAACCAATCCAACCCACTAAACCAACCCACTAAACTAACCCAACTAAACCAACCCAACTAAACTAACCCAACTAAACTAACCCACTAAACTAACCCACTAAACTAATCCAACCCACTAAACTAACCCAACTAAACTAACCCACTAAACTAATCCAACCCAACTAAACTAACCCACTAAACTAACCCAACTAAACCAACCAAACTAAACTAACCCACTAATCTAACCCACTATACTAACCCAACAAAACTAACCCACTAAACTAACCCACTAAACTAATCCAACCCACTAAACTAACCCACTATACTAACCCAACAAAACCAACCCACTAAACTAACCCACTAAACTAATCCAACCCACTAAACCAACCCACTAAACTAATCCAACCAACTAACCCACTAAACTAACCCAACTAAACTAACCCAACTAAACCACTAAACGACTCCAACCCAACTAAACTAACCCACTAAACTAACCCACTAAACTAATCCAACCCACTAAACTAACCCACTAAACTAATCCAACCCAACTAAACTAACCCACTAAACTAACCCACTAAACCAACCCAACTAAACTAACCCACTAAACAAACCCAACTAAACTAATCCACTAAAACTAACCCACTAAACTAACCCAACTAAACTAACCCACTAAACTAACCCACTAAACTAACTTACTAAACTAACCCACTTAACTAAACTAACCCAACTAAACCAACCCAACTAAACTAACCATTAAACTAACCCACTAAACCAACCCAACTAAACTAACCCACTAAACTAACCCACCTAAACTAACCCACTAAACTAACCCAACCCACTAAACTAACCCACTTAACTAATCAAATCAAATCAAAATCAAATCAAATCAAATGTATTTATATAGCCCTTCGTACATCAGCTGATATCTCAAAGTGCTGTACAGAAACCCAGCCTAAAACCCCCAAACAGCAAGCAATGCAGGTGTAGATGCACGGTGGCTAGGAAAAACTCCCTAGAAAGGCCAAAACCTAGGAAGAAACCTAGAGAGGAACCAGGCTATGAGGGGTGGCCAGACCTCTTCTGGCTGTGCCGGGTGGAGATTATAACAAAACATGGTCAAGATGTTCAAATGTTCATAAATGACCAGCATGGTCGAATCCAACCCAACTAACCCAACTAAACCAACCCAACTAAACTACTAAACCAACCCAACTAAACTAACCCACTACATTATGAACTCGTGTCAGAGTTTGCGCAGTCTGGTTGTCAATAGCAACCGCCAAGGCAACAACAAAAAAACAAAAAAGGCACGTAGTTAAAACCTCGGATTTAATCCACCTCGGTGTAAATACCCTGGACCCGTCTCCACTCACGGCCGCTGATTTTATAACACACACAGTCGGTAATAATAGGAAACACACATTTTCAGGTTGTAACACAAGGTGTGTGTTTCTATTCCTACTGACTGTGTGTGTGTGTGTGTGTGTGTGTGTGTGTGTGTGTGTGTGTGTGTTGCCCCTCCTATGATTTAACTGTGTGTGACCAAGATGTTGCAACACGTCCAAGATAATCAAATGCGTCTCTTTAAAAATGGTCTCGTGAAAGGCTACATAATAATCTAATGGTCTAATTCAGGAACTGAATATCATTCTGATATCCTTCTACGAGACAGTGTTACCTGGTTGGTTAGAATACAGTAATGTGTGTAGACAGTGTATAGTAACACCACTCACGTTGTCTGCAGTGTCTGCGTTCATACGGTGCACACCGGAGAAACCCCGGACCTCTCTTCATCCCGTGTGCAACCTATGGAATCGACTGAACCAGTTAACGCGTATATCTCCTTGGAATATGGACCGGTAACGGAGTCCCTTTGACAGTAACTTCCTCCTCGTTAATTGTTAAGTGAACCGTTTTTTTCCTCCCCGTTCCACTCGCGCGCCTCCACGGATTGCTCGAGCCCTCTCTGTTCCTCTGGCGTCTGCATTCCACACCAAACCGGGGTTACGAACGGTGACGGAAACACACGAGCTCACTCACCGGGAACCTTTCGGTTCGCTCTGGGTATGGGTGGGGTGGGTGCACCTGCTGATGCGCAAAGTGTGGACACCACAGGTCTCCGTCTGGCGGACACGCGCGGCGCGGGCACGATGTAGGCCCGTAAAGGTGAGTAGCGTGTGGTTGGAATACTGAACACTTCTTAGAGCTTGGTGGTGTCATCATAGGCGTCATAAAACGTAACGAGGAGAATAAGATGCTAAATCATCTCAACTAGTTCGATGCGTCTTCAGAAAGATTCGAAAGCTCTTGACCCCCCCCCCCTTATCGGTTTGCTTCGTAGCATATTAAAGTCATCAATGAATTACCGTACGGTATTGAATGTTTGCTCACACCAACAGGGCACTGTCATTCTGAATCTGAAGGCAGCGCAGCAGCAGACTGAACTTAATGCAGTGAAACGGCGCCCTCTGGCGGATCATACAGACTGGTACAATTAGAGGGTCCAGATACACTAATCGACCAGAAGTATGTGGACACCGGCTCGTAGAACATCTCATTCCAAAATCATAGGTGTCAATAGGGAGGTGGTCCCTCCGTTTGCTGCCATAACAGCCTCCACTCTTCAGGGAAGGCTTTCCACTAGATGTTGGAACATTGCTGTGGGGACTTGCTTCCATTCAGCCACAAGGGCATTAGTGAGGTCGGGCACTGATGTTGGGGGGCGATTAGACCTGGCTCGCAGTCGACATTCCAATTCATCCCAAAGGTGTTCAGTTCAAAGGGTTGAGGTCAGGGCTCTGTGCAGGCTAGCCAAGTTCTTCCACACTGATCTCAATAAACCATTTCTGTATAAACCTCGATTTGTGCACAGGGGCATTGTCCTGCTGAAACAGGAAAGGGCCTTCCTCAAACTGTTGCCACAGTGACAGGCACACAGAACAAACAGGTAGGAAACAGACAGACAGACAGACAGACAGACAGACAGACAGACAGACAGACAAAGCAGACAGACAGACAGACAGACAGACAGGTAGGAAACAGACAGACAGAGAGAGACACAGACATCATAATAACCACAGTAGACTGAATCTCACTGATATAAAAGCTTGTTATTAAAATTACAGACACATAGAAAACACATCATCATCATCATCATCATCATCATCATCGTCATCACAGTAATATTAAATCAAAGATTTTGACAAGTAGAATCATCAGGTGTGTTACTGCTTGGTGGAATCAAAACCCTGCTCTCTGTAGATGGTAGTCCAAGCCCAATGGCCAGCTCCACAGAAACACTTATAGCATTATAAACACTTATAACCACTACGTATGGAGTAGTAATGCAGGCTGTTATAGAGCTCCTATGAAGAGGGTGAAGAGGGTTTATAAAGGCCCATGGGCGGTGTAGAAAGTGGGAGTGACTTATTTACATTAGAAAACACATCCATGGCAACGTCTGAGGCAGTGTTGTGGCAGTAGAGAGACTGACGACTACCCTTATTAAGCATCTATAACATGTTTATAACATACTTATGTCATGGTATAACAGGTGTGGTGTTGTGGCAGTAGAGAGACTGACTACTACCCTTATTAAGCATCTATAACATGTTCATAGCATGTTCATAACATACTTATGTCATGGTCTGACAGGTGTGGTGTTGTGGCAGTAGAGAGACTGACGACTACCCTTATTAAGCATCTATAACATGTTCATAACATGTTCATAACATACTTATGTCATGGTATAACAGATGTGGTGTTGTGGCAGTAGAGAGACTGACGACTACCCTTATTAAGCATCTATACTATGTTCATAGCATGTTCATAACAGACTTATGTCATGGTATAACAGATGTGGTGTTGTGGCAGTAGAGACAGACTCTCAGTGTTCCGTAGACCAGTTATTACCTGTTCATAACAAGTCTTTTATAGTTCTGTAACATGTTAACCTGCCTATGTGCTCTAAAACATGGCTGATCTATGAGATACATAATACAGATCTGACAAACGTATGATAGCTCTATCGATGACACCTCTATGAGCTGTCTATGACACCTCTATGACCTGTCTATGAACAGTCTATGACACCTCTATGACCTGTCTATAACCTATATATGACCTGTCTATGACACCTCTATGACCTGTCTATGATCTGTCTATAACCTCTCTATGACCTGTCTATGAACAGTCTATGACACCTCTATGGTCTGTCTATGAACAGTCTATGACACCTCTATGGTCTGTCTATGAACGGTCTATGACACCTCTATGACCTGTCTATAACCTCGCTATGACCGGTCTATTAACTGTCTATGACACCTCTATGGTCTGTCTATGACACCTCTATGACCTGTCTATGACACCTCTATGACCTGTCTATGACACCTCTATGACCTGTCTATGAACAGTCTATGACACCTCTATGACCTGTCTATAACCTATCTATGACCTGTCTATGACACCTCTATGACCTGTCTATGATCTGTCTATAACCTCTCTATGAACAGTCTATGACACCTCTATGGTCTGTCCATGAACGGTCTATGACACCTCTATGGTCTCTCTATGACCGGTCTATTAACGGTCTATGACCCATCTATGACCCGTCTATGACCTGTCTATGACACCTCTATGACCTGTCTATGACACCTCTATGACCCGTCTATGACCTGTCTATGACACCTCTATGACCCGTCTATGACCTGTCTATGACACCTCTATGACCTGTCTATGACACCTCTATGACCTGTCTATGACACCTCTATGACCTGTCTATGAAGTGTAATAACCGTCCGTTATAAGGGCTGGAGAACACCAGTCTGTCTGTGAACGGTCTATAACACCTCTATGACCTGTCTATAACACCTCTATGGTCTGTCTATGATAAGGGCTGGAGAACACCAGTCTGTCTATAACCTGTCTATAACACCTCTATGGTCTGTCTATGATAAGGGCTGGAGAACACCAGTCTGTCTGTGGCAGTAGAACACTCTGTTAGCTCCCTACTGACACTCAAACCAACCATTGTTTGTAAACAGAGGTTCCTCACGAGTCTATACATCGATTGGCTTAATATGTTTTGTTTTGAGTGTTGATTGTTTGTGCATTTCGTCCTGTGACCACAAGGGGGACGAGCTAAATTACAGACTGCAGCATTAAGAGCAGTCTATACCATCCCAAACTGGTGATCGACCGTACGTCTCCTAGTCTGACGCGTGATTGGTCAGCGTACGTCTCCCAGTCTGACGTGTGATTGGTCTGAGTACGTCTCCCAGTCTGACGTGTGATTGGTCTGAGTACGTCTCCCAGTCTGACGTGTGATTGGTCTGAGTACGTCTCCCAGTCTGACGTGTGATTGGTCTGAGTACGTCTCCCAGTCTGACGTGTGATTGGTCTGAGTACGTCTCCCAGTCTGACGTGTGATTGGTCTGAGTACGTCTCCCAGTCTGACGTGTGATTGGTCAGCGTACGTCTCCCAGTCTGACGTGTGATTGGTCAGTTGTTGTCAGCCAGTTCATTCACAAACTGACTCATTGTTTAAAGAGCGATGCTGAAATAGAATAATAACAACAAATCGGAATCACAACAACAACAACAACAACAACAACATATTAACCACATTAATCAGGAACGCCGGTTTAACGACACCGGGGAGAAGAAACAACAAGACGTGACAGAGGAGACGAGGTATCTATTCTGGAGAGCAGTGGAGGGAAGGAGGGGCGGGGTTTTGGTACCCTAGATTATTTAGGGCATCGCCATAGCAACAGAGCGAGGGTTCTGCGACAGGCGGTCGATTCTAACTCAGGGGTCTCCCGCATATCAAAAGAAAGTAGTGCACTATATTGGGAATAGGGTGCCATTTCTGAATCTGGAGGTGCGGAGGGTGGGGGTTTGGGGGGGGGGGGCTCAGAACACTACAGGATAGTGTGCTCCTACAGCAGAGCACATACATGTTACATACATGTTACCATGTTACCTAGGCCTATGTGTTTTAATGTTACATCCGTGTTACAATACTGTCTGTGTAAACACAGAAGTCCGAGGTCGGGGGGGGTCACTGTGTCAGGGTCAGGAGGTCACCGTGGTCACTGTACTATAAAACACAGCAGTGTGAGGTCGGGGGGGTCACTGTGTCAGGGTCAGGAGGTCACTGTGGTCACTGTGCTATAAAACACAGCAGTGTGAGGTCGGGGGGGTCACTGTGTCAGGGTCAGGAGGTCACCGTGGTCACTGTGCTATAAAACACAGCAGTGTGAGGTCGGGGGGGTCACTGTCAGGGTCAGGAGGTCACCGTGGTCACTGTGCTATAAAACACAGCAGTGTGAGGTCGGGGGGGTCACTGTGTCAGGGTCAGGAGGTCACTGTGTCAGGGTCAGGAGGTCACCGTGGTCACTGTGCTATAAAACACAGCAGTGTGAGGTCGGGGGGTCACTGTGTCAGGGTCAGGAGGTCACCGTGGTCACTGTGCTATAAAACACAGCAGTGTGAGGTCGGGGGGTCACTGTGTCAGGGTCAGGAGGTCACTGTGTCAGGGTCAGGAGGTCACTGTGTCAGGGTCAGGAGGGCCAGGAGGGAAGGGCTTTCTCCTGCTGTCAGGGCAGTGGTTGGGAAGGGCTTTCTCCTGCTGTCAAGGCAGTGGTTGGGAAGGGCTTTCTGCTGCTGTCAGGGCAGCGGTTGGGAAGGGCTTTCTCCTGCTGTCAGATCAGTGGTTGGGAAGGGCTTTCTGCTGCTGTCAGATCAGTGGTTGGGCAGGGCTTTCTGCTGCTGTCAGATCAGTGGTTGGGAAGGGCTTTCTGCTGCTGTCAGATCAGTGGTTGGGAAGGGCTTTCTGCTGCTGTCAGATCAGTGGTTGGGAAGGGCTTTCTGCTGCTGTCAGATCAGTGGTTGGGAAGGGCTTTCTGCTGCTGTCAGATCAGTGGTTGGGAAGGGCTTTCTGCTGCTGTCAGATCAGTGGTTGTGAAGGGCTTTCTGCTGCTGTCAGATCAGTGGTTGGGAAGGGCTTTTTGGTGCTGTCAGATCAGTGGTTGGGAAGGGCTTTCCACTGCTGTCAGATCAGTGGTTGGGAAGGGCTTTCCGCTGCTGTCATATCAGTGGTTGGAAAGGGCTTTCTGCTGCTGTCAGATCAGTGGTTGGGAAGGGCTTTCTGCTGCTGTCAGATCAGTGGTTGGGAAGGGCTTTCTGCTGCTGTCAGATCAGTGGTTGGGAAGGGCTTTCTGCTGCTGTCAGATCAGTGGTTGGGAAGGGCTTTCTGCTGCTGTCAGATCAGTGGTTGGGAAGGGCTTTCTGCTGCTGTCAGATCAGTGGTTGGGAGGGCTTTCCACTGCTGTCAGATCAGTGGTTGGGAAGGGCTTTCTGCTGCTGTCAGATCAGTGGTTGGGAAGGGCTTTCCACTGCTGTCAGATCAGTGGTTGGGAAGGGCTTTCTGCTGCCGTCAGATCAGTGGTTGGGAAGGGCTTTCCACTGCTGTCAGAATAAAGGACATCAGAGGGGCGAAGGGCAGGAGAGGTCATGTCCTGGAATACGACAACATAATAATATACAGAAGTATAATTGTATTGATGACATTCCTCTCAGTTCCTCTGAGAATAACCAAAGACACTATTGAAGTGAGCAAACATATTGAGACATTATAACATCCACACTGTCTGTTTCTAAATCATCAGAGGGGCCTTCTAGACCCAGGTCACCTAACTAACCCAGTGGTTCCTGGTCCTGGGGACCCAGAGGGGTCAACATGTCTGACCTAACCCAGGTCACCTAACTAACCCAGTGGTTCCTGGTCCTGGGGACCCAGAGGGGTCAACATGTCTGACCTAACCCAGGTCACCTAACTAACCCAGTGGTTCCTGGTCCTGGGGACCCAGAGGGGTCAACATGTCTGACCTAACCCAGGTCACCTAACTAACCCAGTGGTTCCTGGTCCTGGGGACCCAGAGGGGTCAACATGTCTGACCTAACCCAGGTCACCTAACTAACCCAGTGGTTCCTGGTCCTGGGGACCCAGAGGGGTCAACATGTCTGACCTAACCCAGGTCACCTAACTAACCCAGTGGTTGAATATGTGGACAACTACAAATATCTAGGTGTCTGGTTAGACTGTAAACTCTCCTTCCAGACTCAACATTAAACATCTCCAATCCAAAATTAAATCTAGAATCGGCTTACTATTTCGTAACAAACATGCTTCACTCACGCTGCCAAACATACCCTCGTTAAACTGACCATCCTACCGATCCTCGACTTCGGAGATGTCATTTACAAAATAGCCTCCAACACTCTACTCAGAAAATTGTATGCAGTCTATCACAGTGCCATCCGTTTTGTCACCAAAGCCCCTTATACCACCCACCACTGCGACCTGTATGCTCTCGTTGGCTGGCCCTCGCTTCATACTCGTCGCCAAACCCACTGGCTCCAGGTCATCTATAAGTCTTTGCTAGGTAAAGCCCCGCCTTATCTCGGCTCACTGGTCACCATAGCAACACCCACCCGTAGCATTTGTTATATTGTATTATTGACTGTACGTTTGTTTATGTGTAACTCTGTGTTGTTGTTTTTGTCGCACTGCTTTGCTTTATCTTTGCCAGGTCGCAGTTGTAAATGAGAACTTGTTCTCAACTGGCCTACCTGGTTAAACTATCATTATGACATCATGGCCTCCCTGGTTAAACTATCATTATGACATCATGGCCTCCCTGGTTAAATTATCATTATGACATCATGGCCTACCTGGTTAAATAAAGATGAAATCAAATAAAAGATAAAAGGAAATGACTGAACAAATGAACAACGAAACAGCACAGCAAGTAAGTGAAAGGAATAAGGTTTTGATCACATTTACTAGTAATAGGGACATACGTCAATGCCAACAGTGTGGGGTGTGTGTGTGTGTGTGTGTGTGTGTGTGTGTGTGTGTGTGTGTGTGTGTGTAACCTTTATTTAACTAGGAAAATATTGGCCAAAAATGTCATATCGGTGCATCACTAATAATAATACTAGTAACAATAATACTATTAAAAAGTAATATAGTAATAATAATTATAATAATAATACTATTAAATTAGTAATAATAGTAACGATAATATAGTAATTATAACTGCAGTAATAATAATACTATTAAAAAGAGTAATAATAGTAACAGTAATACTAGTTCTAATAAGTATAATAATAATACTATTAATAATGATAGTAATAATAATAATACTATTAAAAAGAGTAATAATAGTAACAGTAATACTAGTTCTAATAAGTATAATAATAATACTATTAGAAATAGTGATAATAGTAGCGGTAATAATAGTAATAATAACTATAATAATAATACTATTAGAAATAGTGATAATAGTAGCGGTAATAATAGTAATAATAACTATAATAATAATACTATTAGAAATAGTGATAATAGTAGCGGTAATAATAGTAATAATAACTATAATAATAATACTATTAGAAATAGTAATAATAGTAGCGGTAATAATAGTAATAATTATAATATTAGTAATAACAGCAACAGTAATAAGATTAATAGCAATAATAATAATAATAATATCAATACTACTATTAATAATGATAGTAATAACAACAGTAAAAATAATAATACCACTATTAATAATAGTATAAATAATAACAGCAATAATAATAATAATACTATTAATAATGATAGTAATACTAATAATACTATTACTAATGATAGTAATAATAATAATACTATTAATAATGATAGTAATAATAATAATACTATTAATAATGATAGTATAAATAATAACACTAATAATAATAGCAATAATAACAACAGTAAAAATAATAATACTATTAATAATGATAGTAATAATAATAGCAATAATAATAATAGTAATAGCAATAGTAAAAACGAATAATAGTACAAATAATAACAGTAATAGTAATAAGAATAATAATAGTAACAATAGTATAATAATAATAATTATGGTAGTAGTAATAATGGCTGTAGTAGGATAATACCTGCACTAGTCTGGAATGTAATTATAATAATAGTAATAATAATAACAATAATAGTAATAATGGCTGTAGTAGGATAATACCTGCACTAGACTGGAATGTATTAGTAGTACAATCAGGAGAAACACCTTCACCATCTGTCATTTCTAGACTACTCTACCACGCACACTACACTACACTACACTGGAGGGTTACATAACTAACTTTACATCCTGTCTGTCCAGGACACATAAACCAGTGACCAACATCCAGTGATCTACATCCTGTCTGTCCAGGACACATAAACCAGTGACCTACATCCAGTCTGTCCAGGACACATAAACCAGTGATCTACATCCTGTCTGTCCAGGACACATAAACCAGTGATCTACATCCTGTCTGTCCAGGACACATAAACCAGTGATCTACATCCAGTCTGTCCAGGACACATAAACCAGTGATCAACATCATGTCTGTCCAGGACACATAAACCAGTGATCAACATCCTGTCTGTCCAGGACACATAAACCAGTGATCTACATCCTGTCTGTCCAGGACACATAAACCAGTGATCTACATCCAGTCTGTCCAGGACACATAAACCAGTGATCTACATCCAGTCTGTCCAGGACACATAAACCAGTGATCTACATCCTGTCTGTCCAGGACACATAAACCAGTGATCTACATCCTGTCTGTCCAGGACACATAAACCAGTGATCTACATCCAGTCTGTCCAGGACACATAAACCAGTGATCTACATCCTGTCTGTCCAGGACACATAAACCAGTGATCTACATCCTGTCTGTCCAGGACACATAAACCAGTAATCTACATCCTGTCTGTCCAGGACACATAAACCAGTGATCTACATCCTGTCTGTCCAGGACACATAAACCAGTGATCTACATCCAGTCTGTCCAGGACACATAAACCAGTGATCTACATCCTGTCTGTCCAGGACACATAAACCAGTGATCTACATCCAGTCTGTCCAGGACACATAAACCAGTGATCTACATCCTGTCTGTCCAGGACACATAAACCAGTGATCTACATCCTGTCTGTCCAGGACACATAAACCAGTGATCTACATCCAGTCTGTCCAGGACACATAAACCAGTGATCTACATCCAGTCTGTCCAGGACACATAAACCAGTGATCTACATCCTGTCTGTCCAGGACACATCAACCAGTGATCTACATCCTGTCTGTCCAGGACACATAAACCAGTGACCAACATCCAGTGATCTACATCCTGTCTGTCCAGGACACATAAACCAGTGATCTACATCCAGTCTGTCCAGGACACATAAACCAGTAATCTACATCCTGTCTGTCCAGGACACATAAACCAGTGATCTACATCCTGTCTGTCCAGGACACATAAACCAGTGATCTACATCCAGTCTGTCCAGGACACATAAACCAGTGATCTCCCCATGTTTCTATGGTTCTATTCTCATCTCTGTGTTGTTGTTTTTGTCGTACTGCTTGCTTTATCTTGGCCATGTCGCAGTTGTAAATGAGAACTTGTTCTCAACTGTTCTCAACTTGTTCTCAACTGGCCTACCTGGTTAAACTATCATTATGACATCATGGCCTACCTGGTTAAACTATCATTATGACATCATGGCCTACCTGGTTAAATAAAAGTGAAATGTAAAAAATATCTCTCCACGTTGCTATTCTCATCTCTCCATGTTGCTATGGTTCTATTCTCATCTCTCCACGTTGCTATGGTTCTATTCTCATCTCTCCATGTTGCTATGGTTCTATTGTCACCTCTCCACATTGCTATGGTTCTATTCTCATCTCTCCACGTTGCTATGGTTCTATTCTCATCTCTCCACGTTGCTATGGTTCTATTCTCATCTCTCCATGTTGCTATGGTTCTATTGTCACCTCTCCACATTGCTATGGTTCTATTCTCATCTCTCCACGTTGCTATGGTTCTATTCTCATCTCTCCACGTTGCTATGGTTCTATTCTCATCTCTCCACGTTGCTATGGTTCTATTCTCATCTCTCCATCCCTCCTTTCTTGACATCACTTCTTCACAAGTCCACTCCTTCCTTCAACGTCCTGTGATGTCATCACCCCTCGCCCCCGGTCTCCGTGTGTCATCTGGATGTCTTCATCTGATTGGCTGCTGGCGTGTAGAGGTACCGGTAGATGGCGTAGTAATGGACGCCTGCTCCCATGGCAACAAACAGGTGCCAGATGGCATGGGCGAATGGGACGAGGCCATCACTCTTGAAGAACACCATGCCCAGACAGTAACAGGCACCGCCCACTAACAACTCCCACAGCCCCTCGCGGTCCGGCTACAGGGGGACAACAAGGGTGAAAGTTAATTCTTTACCTGGCTAACTTTACCTGGCTAACTTTACCTGGCCACCTTTACCTGGCCACCTTTACCTGGCCACCTTTACCTGGCCCCCTTTACCTGGCCCCCTTTACCTGGCCCCCTTTACCTGGCCCCCTTTACCTGGCCCCCTTTACCTGGCCCCAACCATTCTCTTTGTTTCTGTGCCTTGTGTTGTGTTGTTTTGATTACTGTTTTTTTTAGTTTCATTTCTACAATTGTAAAGAGACTTCGGGGTCCTTAAAGTTATTTAAAAGTCCCATGTGTTGTTATGATTATAACATACTGGTTCTGTCCCAGTAAGCAGTCTACGGACAAGAGAAAGTCCCATGTGTTGTTATGATTATAACATACTGGTTCTGTCCCAGTAAGCAGTCTACGGGGACAAGAGAAAGTCCCATGTGTTGTTATGATTATAACATACTGGTTCTGTCCCAGTAAGCAGTCTACGGGGACAAGAGAAAGTCCCGTGTGTTATTATGATTATAACATACTGGTTCTGTCCCAGTAAGCAGTCTACGGGGACAAGAGAAAGTCCCGTGTGTTATTATGATTATAACATACTGGTTCTGTCCCAGTAAGCAGTCTACGGACAAGAGAAAGTCCCATGCGTTATTATGATTATAACATACTGGTTCTGTCCCAGTAAGCAGTCTACGGACAAGAGAAAGCCCCATGCGTTATTATGATTATAACATACTGGTTCTGTCCCAGTAAGCAGTCTACGGACAAGAGAAAGCATTCCGTGCTTTGGTTTCCTTTACCTGGTGTTAGGGAATGATCAGAATTAGTTGGGTAACATAGATAAGATGTTTTATTTTCATGATATGCTTATGAGTTATTTCTCATAAGAATGTATTTTGTTGTACTATAGTGGTGGCCATTGGCAGTTATCTGTTCTATGTCAAGACTAAGTTGCATGGGCCGCAGAGAGGGGAGAGGTCAAGGGGTCATCATGTGTAAACATATCTTTTGACCTATAGCCCCACTCTCCTCTCCGTGAGTGTGTCCAGGATTGGTTGTATTTAGAATTGGTTCTATCTAAATGACAATTTGATATATATCATAGGGTGGGGGTAATGTCTTGGTACCATTTTATACCAAGGACAAGATAAGAGCTTTGTTTAGGAGACCAAACTGAACGATAATTTATAGCCCACTCTGTCTGACTAGGGGATATTCCTCTCTGAAATAAAGTATTTTCTTTGTGTAAGTTCCTAAGACCTGTGGTTTGTCATGTCGTCTAGGGGGGGTGGATCTTTGCTATAAAGGATCCCATTTGCCATTATGTTGAGCACTCTCAACTTTTCATTAGAGATACTGAACTGTTGAAAGTCAAAATGCTATTGCAAAAGCTTAATTATTATTAAAGGCGAAGATTAAGCATAACTTAATGTGTGTGATTTGCTCTCTCATCATTTGGTAATTAAGGAAATTTCCACGACACTGGCCACCTTTACCTGGCCACCTTTACCTGGCTAGATTTACCTGGCCCCCTTTACCTGGCCCCCTTTACCTGGCTAGATTTACCTGGCCCCCTTTACCTGGCTAGATTTACCTGGCCCCCTTTACCTGGCCACCTTTACCTGGCTAGATTTACCTGGCCACCTTTACCTGGCTAGATTTACCTGGCAACCTTTACCTGGCCACCTTTACCTGGCCCCCTTTACCTGGCTAACTTTACCTGGCCCCCTTTACCTGGCCCCCTTTACCTGGCCCCCTTTACCTGGCCACCTTTACCTGGCCACCTTTACCTGGCTAACTTTACCTGGCTAACTTTACCTGGCCACCTTTACCTGGCCCCCTTTACCTGGCCCCCTTTACCTGGCCCCCTTTACCTGGCCCCCTTTACCTGGCCCCCTTTACCTGGCCACCTTTACCTGGCCCCCTTTACCTGGCCCCCTTTACCTGGCCCCCTTTACCTGGCCACCTTTACCTGGCCACCTTTACCTGGCCACCTTTACCTGGCTAGATTTACCTGGCCCCCTTTACCTGGCTAGATTTACCTGGCCCCCTTTACCTGGCCACCTTTACCTGGCTAGATTTACCTGGCCCCCTTTACCTGGCCACCTTTACCTGGCTAGATTTACCTGGCTAGATTTACCTGGCCACCTTTACCTGAATAGATTTACCTGGCCCCCTTTACCTGGCCCCCTTTACCTGGCTAGATTTACCTGGCCCCCTTTACCTGGCCACTGTTACCTGGCTAAATGTACCTGGCCCCCTTTACCTGGCCACCTTTACCTGGCCACCTTTACCTGGCTAGATTTACCTGGCCCCCTTTACCTGGCTAGATTTACCTGGCCCCCTTTACCTGGCCACCTTTACCTGGTCACCTTTACCTGGCCACCTTTACCTGGCCACCTTTACCTGGCCACCTTTACCTGGCCCCCTTTACCTGGCCCCCTTTACCTGGCCACCTTTACCTGGCCACCTTTACCTGGCCACCTTTACCTGGCTAACTTTACCTGGCCACCTTTACCTGGCTAACTTTAGCTGGCCACCTTTACCTGGCCACCTTTACCTGGCTAGATTTACCTGGCCCCCTTTACCTGGCTAACTTTAGCTGGCCACCTTTACCTGGCCACCTTTATCTGGCTAGATTTACCTGTCCACCTTTACCTGGCTAACTTTAGCTGGCCACCTTTACCTGGCCACCTTTACCTGGCTAGATTTACCTGGCCACCTTTACCTGGCCCCCTTTACCTGGCCACCTTTACCTGGCTAGATTTACCTGGCCCCCTTTACCTGGCTAACTTTACCTGGCCACCTTTACCTGGCCCCCTTTACCTGGCCCCCTTTACCTGGCCACCTTTACCTGGCCACCTTTACCTGGCTAGATTTACCTGGCTAACTTTACCTGGCCACCTTTACCTGGCCCCCTTTACCTGGCCACCTTTACCTGGCCACCTTTACCTGGCCACCTTTACCTGGCCCCCTTTACCTGACCACCTTTACCTGACCACCTTTACCTGGCCACCTTTACCTGGCCCCCTTTACCTGGCCACCTTTACCTGGCCACCTTTACCTGGCCACCTTTACCTGGCCACCTTTACCTGGCCCCCTTTACCTGACCACCTTTACCTGGCCACCTTTACCTGGCCCCCTTTACCTGGCCACCTTTACCTGGCCACCTTTACCTGGCCACCTTTACCTGGCCACCTTTACCTGGCCACCTTTACCTGGCCACCTTTACCTGGCCACCTTTACCTGGCCACCTTTACCTGGCCACCTTTACCTGGCCACCTTCTTAAAATGCTAACTTTTTTTGTTGCATTTGTGCTCTAAAAACCAATGCAAGTCAATATCCCCGATTTGAGCATTTTTAGAGTTTGATGTCTAAAAGTGTCTCACCATTGACAGGATGACCAAGGCTGGGAACACTCCCATCACTGTATAACAGATCAGTTCCATCAACTTATACCTGGAGAGAGAGAGAGACAGAGAGAGAGAGAGAAAGAGAGAAGGAGGAGGTTAGATATAGGTCAGGAACATAGTTAGGGTTTAGGGTCTCACAAGAGTCAGGGTTAAAAGGTCAGAGTGGAGTATTGTGACCTCTTACCTCTCGTGGGAGAAGACACACCCCTCCCCCCCACCACAAACACGTTACCTCTCGTGGGGGAAGACACCCCCCCCACATCACCCACAAACACGTTACCTCTCGTGGGGGAAGACACCCCCCCACATCACCCACAAACACGTTACCTCTCGTGGAAGAAGACACCCCCCCACCACAAACACATTACCTCTCGTGGGGGAAGACACCCCCCCACATCACCCACAAACACGTTACCTCTCGTGGGAGAAGATACCCCTCCCCCCACCACAAACACGTTACCTCTCGTGGAAGAAGACACCCCCCCCACCACAAACACGTTACCTCTCGTGGAAGAAGACACCCCCCCCACCACAAACACGTTACCTCTCGTGGAAGAAGGCACCCCCCCCCCATCACAAACACGTTACCTCTCGTGGGGGAAGACACCCCCCCACATCACCCACAAACACGCTACCTCTCGTGGGAGAAGATACCCCCCCCCCCACATCACCCACAAACACGTTACCTCTCGTGGGAGAAGACATCCCCCCCCCCACCACAAACATGTTACCTCTCATTGAAGAAAACCCCCCCCCCCCCATAACCACGTTACCTCTCGTAGAAGACCCCCCCCACCACAAACACGTTACCTCTCGTGGAAGAAAACACCACCCCCCCCCACATAACCACGTTACCTCTCGTGGAAGCCCCCCGCCACCATAACCACGTTACCTCTCGTAGATGCCTCCCCCCCATACCCACCTCACCTCTCGTAGATGCCCCCCCCTCCCCATAACCACCTCACCTCTCGTAGAAGCCCCCCCCCCCCCTCCCCATAACCACCTCACCCCCCCCCCCCTCCCCATAACCACCTCACCTCTCGTAGATGCCCCCCCCCCCACCATAACCACCTCACCTCTCGTAGATGCCCCCCCCCCCCACCATAACCACCTCACCTCTCGTAGAAGCCCCCCCCCCTCCCCATAACCACCTCACCTCTCGTAGAAGCCCCCCCCCCCTCCCCATAACCACCTCACCTCTCGTAGAAGCCCCCCCCCCTCCCCATAACCACCTCACCTCTCGTAGAAGCCCCCCCCCCCCTCCCCATAACCACCTCACCTCTCGTAGAAGCCCCCCCCCCTCCCCATAACCACCTCACCTCTCGTGGAAGAAGAAGACGTATGTGGTTCCAACAGAGGCCATCACCCAGACCAACCACCTCATGTGACAGGTCCAGGGTCCCAGCTCCCGCAGGTTCAACCTGGATAGTAATCATGGTACATGTTACATCACTTTAAAACAGACGACACACACAACAAGGGCGTCATGGTACATGTTACATCACTTTAAAACAGACTACACACACAACAAGGGCGTCATGGTACATATCACATCACATCACTTTAAAACAGACTACACACAAAACAAGGTCGTCGTGGTACATATCACATCACTTTAAAACAGACTACACACACAACAAGGGCATCGTGTTCACAAGTTCGGCAAACTGAGCTAGTGTAGTCCAGACTATGATGCTGTAGTCCAGACTATGATGCTGTAGTCCAGACTAGTGTAGTCAAGACTAGTGGTCCAGTATATGATGCTGTAGTCCAGACTAGTGTAGTCAAGACTAGTGTAGTCCAGTATATGATGCTGTAGTCCAGACTAGTGTAGTCCAGACTATGATGCTGTAGTCCAGACTAGTGTAGTCCAGACTAGTGTAGTCCAGTATATGATGCTGTAGTCCAGACTAGTGTAGTCCAGACTAGTGTAGTCCAGACTAGTGTAGTCCAGACTATGATGCTGTAGTCCAGACTAGTATAGTCCAGACTAGTGGTCCAGTATATGATGCTGTAGTCCAGACTAGTGTAGTCCAGACTAGTGTAGTCCAGTATATGATGCTGTAGTCCAGACTAGTGTAGTCCAGACTAGTGTAGTCCAGACTATGATGCTGTAGTCCAGACTAGTGTAGTCCAGACTAGTGTAGTCCAGTATATGATGCTGTAGTCCAGACTAGTGTAGTCCAGACTAGTGTAGTCCAGACTATGATGCTGTAGTCCAGACTAGTGTAGTCCAGTATATGATGCTGTAGTCCAGACTAGTGTAGTCCAGTATATGATGCTGTAGTCCAGACTAGTGTAGTCCAGTATATGATGCTGTAGTCCAGACTAGTGTAGTCCAGTATATTATGCTGTAGTCTATACTAGTGTAGTCCAGACTAGTGTAGTCCAGTATATGATTCTGTAATCCAGACTAGTGTAGTCCAGTATGTGATGCTGTGGTCCAGACTAGTGGTCCAGTATATGATGCAGTAGTCCAGACTAGTGTAGTCCAGTATATGATTCTGTAGTCCAGACTAGTGTAGTCCAGACTATGATGCTGTAGTCCAGACTAGTGGTCCAGTATATGATTCTGTAGTCCAGACTAGTGTAGTCCAGTATATGATTCTGTAGTCCAGACTAGTGTAGTCCAGACTAGTGTAGTCCAGAATAGTGTAGTCCAGTATATGATGCTGTAGTCCAGACTAGTGTAGTCCATCCTAGTGTAGTCCAGTATATTATGCTGTAGTCTAGACTAGTGTAGTCCATCCTAGTGTAGTCCAGTATATTATGCTGTAGTCCAGAATAGTGTAGTCCATCCTAGTGTAGTCCAGTATATGATGCTGTAGTCCAGACTAGTGTAGTCCATCCTAGTGTAGTCCAGTATATTATGCTGTAGTCCAGAATAGTGTAGCCCAGTATATGATACTGTAGTCCAGACTAGTGTAGTCCAGTATATGATGCTGTAGTCCAGACTAGTGTAGTCCATCCTAGTGTAGTCCAGTATATTATGCTGTAGTCCAGACTAGTGTAGTCCATCCTAGTGTAGTCCAGTATATTATGCTGTAGTCCAGAATAGTGTAGTCCATCCTAGTGTAGTCCAGTATATTATGCTGTAGTCCAGAATAGTGTAGTCCATCCTAGTGTAGTCCAGTATATGATGCTGTAGTCCAGACTAGTGTAGTCCATCCTAGTGTAGTCCAGTATATTATGCTATAGTCCAGAATAGTGTAGTCCAGTATATGATACTGTAGTCCAGACTAGTGTAGTCCAGAATAGTGTAGTCCAGTATATTATGCTGTAGTCCAGACTAGTGTAGTCCATACTAGTGTAGTCCAGTATATGATTCTGTAGTCCAGACTAGTGTAGTCCAGACTAGTGTAGTCCAGTATATTATGCTGTAGTCCAGACTAGTGTAGTCCAGTATATGATTCTGTAGTCCAGACTAGTGTAGTCCAGAATAGTGTAGTCCAGACTAGTGTAGTCCAGTATATGATACTGTAGTCCAGACTAGTGTAGTCCATCCTAGTGTAGTCCAGTATATTATGCTGTAGTCCAGAATAGTGTAGTCCAGTATATGA
The DNA here is from genome assembly GCF_013265735.2 of Oncorhynchus mykiss. Lineage (NCBI taxonomy): Eukaryota > Metazoa > Chordata > Actinopteri > Salmoniformes > Salmonidae > Oncorhynchus > Oncorhynchus mykiss. Next base: position 4,614,553 of record NC_048581.1, on the reverse strand, counting down.
TACTGTAGTCCAGACTAGTGTAGTCCAGTATATGATGCTGTAGTCTATACTAGTGTAGTCCATCCTAGTGTAGTCCAGTATATTATGCTGTAGTCCAGAATAGTGTAGTACAGTATATGATACTGTAGTCCAGACTAGTGTAGTCCAGTATATGATGCTGTAGTCCATACTAGTGTAGTCCAGTATATGATGCTGTGGTTCAGACTAGTGTAGTCCAGTATATGATACTGTAGTCCAGACTAGTGTAGTCCAGTATATGATGCTGTAGTCCAGACTAGTGTAGTCCAGTATATTATGCTGTAGTCTATACTAGTGTAGTCCATACTAGTGTAGTCCAGTATATGATGCTGTAGTCCAGACTAGTGTAGTCCAGTATATTATGCTGTAGTCCAGACTAGTGTAGTCCAGTATATGATGCTGTAGTCCATACTAGTGTAGTCCAGACTAGTGTAGTCCAGACTAGTGTAGTCCAGTATATGATGCTGTAGTCCAGACTAGTGTAGTCCAGTATATGATGCTGTAGTCCATACTAGTGTAGTCCAGTACATTATGATGTGGTCCAGACTAGTGTAGTCCAGTATATGATGCTGTAGTCCAGACTAGTGTAGTCCAGTATATGATGCTGTAGTCCATACTAGTGTAGTCCAGCACATTATGATGTGGTCCAGACTAGTGTAGTCCAGTATATGATGCTGTAGTCCATACTAGTGTAGTCCAGTATATGATGCTGTAGTCCATACTAGTGTAGTCCAGTATATGATGCTGTAGTCCATACTAGTGTAGTCCAGTATATGATGCTGTAGTCAGTTATTATAATGATAGATTATTATATATATACATGTAGCCTGGTGTCACAGATTTTATAATGATAAATTACTATCCTTACAATAAATGACCAACAGTATGTGGACACCTGCTCGTCAAACATTTATTTTATGGATCCCCATTAGTTCCTGCCAAGGCAGCAGCTACTCTTCCTGGGGTTTATTATGGATCCCCATTAGTTCCTGCCAAGGCAGCAGCTACTCTTCCTGTGGTTTATTATGGATCCCCATTAGATCCTGTTGCCAAGGCAGCAGCTACTCTTCCTGGGGTTTATTATGGATCCCCATTAGATCCTGTTGCCAAGGCAGCAGCTACTCTTCCTGGGGTTTATTATGGATCCCCATTAGATCCTGTTGCCAAGACAGCAGCTACTCTTCCTGGGGTTTATTATGGATCCCCATTAGATCCTGTTGCCAAGGCAGCAGCTACTCTTCCTGTGGTTTATTATGGATCCCCATTAGATCCTGTGCCAAGGCATCAGCTAATCTTCCTGGGGTTTATTATGGATCCCTATTAGTTCCTGCCAAGGCAGCAGCTACTCTTCCTGGGGTTTATTATGGATCCCCATTAGTTCCTGTTGCCAAGGCAGCAGCTACTCTTCCTGTGGTTTATTATGGATCCCCATTAGATCCTGTGCCAAGGCATCAGCTAATCTTCCTGGGGTTTATTATGGATCCCTATTAGTTCCTGCCAAGGCAGCAGCTACTCTTCCTGGGGTTTATTATGGATCCCCATTAGATCCTGTTGCCAAGGCAGCAGCTACTCTTCCTGGGGTTTATTATGGATCCCCATTAGATCCTGTTGCCAAGACAGCAGCTACTCTTCCTGGGGTTTATTATGGATCCCCATTAGATCCTGTTGCCAAGGCAGCAGCTACTCTTCCTGTGGTTTATTATGGATCCCCATTAGATCCTGTGCCAAGGCATCAGCTAATCTTCCTGGGGTTTATTATGGATCCCTATTAGTTCCTGCCAAGGCAGCAGCTACTCTTCCTGGGGTTTATTATGGATCCCCATTAGTTCCTGCCAAGGCAGCAGCTACTCTTCCTGGGGTTTATTATGGATCCCCATTAGTTCCTGCCAAGGCAGCAGCTACTCTACCTGGGGTTTATTATGGATCCCCATTAGATCCTGTTGCCAAGGCAGCAGCTACTCTTCCTGGGGTTTATTATGTATCCCCATTAGATCCTGTTGCCAAGGCAGCAGCTACTCTTCCTGGGGTTTATTATGGATCCCCATTAGATCCTGTTGCCAAGGCAGCAGCTACTCTTCCTGGGGTTTATTATGGATCCCCATTAGATCCTGTTGCCAAGGCAGCAGCTACTCTTCCTGGGGTTTATTATGGATCCCCATTAGATCCTGTTGCCAAGGCAGCAGCTACTCTTCCTGGGGTTTATTATGGATCCTACTCCACCACTACCACATATCTACAGTACTAAATCCATGTGTATGTGTGTGTATAGTGCGTATGCTATCGTGTGTGTGTGTGTATGCTATCGTGTGTGTGTGTGTGTGTGTGTGTGTGTGTGTGTGTGTGTGTGTGTGTGTGTGTGTATGCCAATGTTTGTGTTGCTTCACAGTCCCCGCTGTTCCATTCTACCTGCTTTATCTACTTCTACTGCTGGCATCAGTTACCTGATGTGGAATAGAGTTCCATGTAGTCATGTCTCTATGTAGTACTGTGGAATAGAGTTCCATGTAGTCATGGCTCTATGTAGTACTGTGGAATAGAGTTCCATGTAGTCATGGCTCTATGTAGTACTGTGGAATAGAGTTCCATGTAGTAATGTCTCTATGTAGGACTGTGGAATAGAGTTCCATGTAGTCATGGCTCTCTATGTAGTACTGTGGAATAGAGTTCCATGTAGTCATGGCTCTATGTAGTACTGTGGAATAGAGTTCCATGTAGTCATGGCTCTATGTAGTACTGTGGAATAGAGTTCCATGTAGTCATGTCTCTATGTAGTACTGTGGAATAGAGTTCCATGTAGTCATGGCTCTATGTAGTACTGTGGAATAGAGTTACATGTAGTCATGGCTCTATGTAGTACTGTGGAATAGAGTTCCATGTAGTCATGGCTCTATGTAGTACTGTGGAATAGAGTTCCATGTAGTCATGGCTCTATGTAGTACTGTGGAATAGAGTTCCATGTAGTCATGGCTCTATGTAGTACTGTGGAATAGAGTTCCATGCAGTCATGGCTCTATTGTAGTACTGTGGAATAGAGTTCCATGTAGTCATGGCTCTATGTAGTACTGTGGAATAGAGTTCCATGTAGTCATGGCTCTACGTAGTACTGTGGAATAGAGTTCCATGTAGTAATGTCTCTATGTAGTACTGTGGAATAGAGTTCCATGTAGTCATGGCTCTATTGTAGTACTGTGGAATAGAGTTCCATGTAGTCATGGCTCTACGTAGTACTGTGGAATAGAGTTCCATGTAGTAATGTCTCTATGTAGTACTGTGGAATAGAGTTCCATGTAGTCATGGCTCTATGTAGTACTGTGGAATAGAGTTCCATGTAGTAATGGCTCTATGTAGTACTGTGGAATAGAGTTCCATGTAGTCATGGCTCTATGTAGTACTGTGGAATAGAGTTCCATGTAGTAATGGCTCTATGTAGTACTGTGGAATAGAGTTCCATGTAGTCATGTCTCTATGTAGTACTGTGGAATAGAGTTCCATGTAGTCATGACTCTATGTAGTACTGTGGAATAGAGTTCCATGTAGTCATGGCTCTATGTAGTACTGTGGAATAGAGTTCCATGTAGTAATGGCTCTATGTAGTACTGTGGAATAGAGTTCCATGTAGTCATGTCTCTATGTAGTACTGTGGAATAGAGTTCCATGTAGTCATGGCTCTATGTAGTACTGTGGAATAGAGTTCCATGTAGTAATGGCTCTCTGTAGTACTGTGGAATAGAGTTCCATGTAGTCATGGCTCTATGTAGTACTGTGTGCCTCCCATAGTCTGTTCTGGACTTGGTGACTGTGAAGAGACCTCTGGTGGCATGTCTTGTGGGGTATGCATGGATGTCTGAGCTGTGTGCCAGTAGTTCAAACAGACAGCTCGGTGCTTTCAACATGTCAACACCTCTCACAAATACAAGTAGTGATGAAGTCAATCTCTCTTCCACTTTGAGCCAGGAGAGATTGACATGCATAATATTAATATTAGCTCTCTGTGTACATCCAAGGGCCGTGCTGCCCTGTTCTGAGACAATTGCAAATATCCTAAGTGCTTTTTTTGTGACTGAACAGTAGTCAAGGAGCGACAAAACTAGGGCCTGTAGGACCTGCCTTGTTGATAGTGTTGTTAAGAAGGTAGAAACTAGGGCCTGTAGGACCTGCCTTGTTGATAGTGTTGTTAAGAAGGTAGAAACTAGGGCCTGTAGGACCTGTCTTGTTGATAGTGCTGTTAAGAAGGTAGAAACTAGGGCCTGTAGGACCTGCCTTGTTGATAGTGTTGTTAAGAAGGTAGAAACTAGGGCCTGTAGGACCTGCCTTGTTGATAGTGTTGTTAAGAAGGTAGAAACTAGGGCCTGTAGGACCTGCCTTGTTGATAGTGTTGTTAAGAAGGTAGAAACTAGGGCCTGTAGGACCTGCCTTGTTGATAGTGTTGTTAAGAAGGTAGAAACTAGGGCCTGTAGGACCTGCCTTGTTGATAGTGCTGTTAAGAAGGTAGAAACTAGGGCCTGTAGGACCTGCCTTGTTGATAGTGTTGTT